>NC_054706.1:17401431-17646431 GCF_016097555.1 Gigantopelta aegis
GTTTGACATCCAATAGCCAAAGATTAATAAATCAATGTGCTCTAGTGATGTTGTTAAACAAAACAAATTTTAATTGTATTTCAATTTATTTATAACTCTGGGTGGGAGACGGTACCAGGCTATGAACCCAGTACCTTCCTGTCTAATGTTCGATGGCTTAACCACGACACTACCGAGGCCAGTCTATAACAGTAAACCAGTGGTTGTTAGGCTAACTAACGAGTCAACAACCTGTCAACCGGTCCCTGATGTTTATTTGAAAGAAGTTCACCATTTCCCCGTTTGTCCTGCTCTCAGACAACAAGCCCGCACTTAATTGAAGTGGTGTGATGCATTAGCAACAGGAACTGCAAACAATGTAACAAACAATAAATAATTGAATCAAATAATTAAAACAAGTTCTGAAGAAAAGCCGAAAAGCCGTCGCAATTTAGATTGCCGATAACTTGCGAGCTAACCATCTCCATTAATACATAATACCAAGTGTTGCGACGGTCTAGGTTGCAGGTTGCTGGGTCACAAAGAACTATTTACGTCTGTTGGGATTACTATATGACAGTCCAGTACAGAAGGACCAAAAAAGCTGCTTATGTGTGGCCCAAAAAACAGAGTAATAAATTGTTTAACGACACCACTAGAGCACATTGATTTATTAATCATCGACAATATCACAGTCCAGTACAGAAGGACCAAAAAAAAAGCTGCTTATGTGTGGCAAAAAAGAGTAATAAATTGTTTGTCTGTTTTGTTTAACAACACCACTAGAGCACATTGATTTATCAATCATCGACTATTGGATGTCAAACATTTGACAGAAAGTCTCAGTGGAAACCTGTTACATGTTTCCATTAGCAGCAAGGTATCTTTTATATGCACTATACAGAAATACAGACATGTCAACCCTCCCGGATTCCACTGAGTCTCCTGGTATTTGATTAAATCTACCGCAACCCTGTGCTGGAGACAATTTCTCCAGGTTAAATGACATATTAGAAATATTTGTTTAATGACACCTAAGCACTTTTTTGATGTCTATTTGGAAGGAAGGAAGGAAGGAAGGAAGGAAGGAAAGTTATATTTAACCATGTACTCAACATATTTTAATTATAGTTACATCGCGTTGGGACATGTTATGGTTAAGGACCACACAGATAATGAGGAAACCTGCTGCCGCCGCGCAATGGGCTACTCTTTCCAAGTAGAAGCAAGGGATCTTTTATATGCAGCATTCCACAGACAGGATATCACATACCATAACCTTTGTTACACCAGTTATAGAGCATTGGCTGGAACAAGAAATAACCCAGCGAGTCCACCGATGGGGACCAATCCTAGATCAACTGCGCATCAGGTGACCATGCTACGTCCTGCCACACCCCACACACCATTCAGAGGACACCCCTTACATTTTCCCATTAATAGCAAAGGATCTTTTATATTATGGACTTTACCACATACAGGACAGCACATACTATGGCCTTTTAATATACCAGTTGTGGGGCACTGGTTGGGATAGGAGCAAACTCATTCAAAGAATATCTACAGAAGAACTGCACGAAGAGATTGACAATTCTGTGGCCATCTTGACAGTGGATTTTTCTGATCCATTAAACATCAGAATTGCCTCTTAATGTGTAAAGCTAACTCAGTGTACACTATTTACCAGTCTACTGGGATATTCCATGCAGGAATGATGTCATGGGTGACTGGGATGTAACAGTTTCCAATCTCGACCAGTCAGAGATTAAAATCGAAGTGTCTGAGGAATAAACTAATATCGAGGCAGTCTCCCACACATCCCATGTGACCATTTATGAATATATCACATTCGAGCATGTGACCTTATCAAATGAGCCAGCGATCCCGTTAGGGGCTTCCAGCACAGCTATCTAATCTGTACACGCCTAGATTGGCGAAAAGCATTTCAGCTGGTTTAAAAGGTTGCCACACGGCAAATCAATTCCCACTGGTGATCACGGTAACATTTTTCAATAAAGCTAATGTAAGCAGCATTTCAATCTGACTGTGGTTGTACGTATTACCGTGACACTTTGTATTTAATCTGCTTCAAGTGAAAACAAGGTATTTAAGTGATTTGAACAATGTCTATTTTAACAATCCACATTTTCAGTTGTTGTTTTTTTAATTGTAACTTTCATGTACATGTATACTGGTAAATAAAAGAACATGTGTTTACTGGGAATAAATCAAGATTACAGAATGATTACAGTGTGTTTCCAACAATGGGAAAGTAAAGAAAAGGAAAGGAAGTGGAAGGGATCGGGAAGAGAAAAGGAAGGGGAAGGGGAGTGAAGTAAAAAGATTTTTTATTTTAAATTTATTTTAACGACGCACTCAAAACATTTTATTTATGGTTATATGGCATCAGACGTATGGTTAAGGACCACACAGATATTGAGAGAGGAAACCTGCTGTCACCACTTCATGGGCTACTCTTTTCAGTTAGCAGCAAGGGATCTTTTGTATGCACCATCCTGAAGTGAAAAGAAGGCAAGGGAACAGTGGGGAGGAAGGAGAAGGAAACAGAACAAAGTGAAAAGAAGGCAAGGGAATAGTGGGGGAGGAAGGAGAAGGAAACAGAATGAAGTGAAAAGAAGGCAAGGGAATAGTGGGGAGGAAGGAGAAGGAAACAGAACAAAGTGAAAAGAAGGCAAGGGAATAGTGGGGGAGGAAGGAGAAGGAAACAGAATGAAGTGGAAAGAAGGCAAGGGAATAGTGGGGGGAAGGAGAAGGAAACAGAATGAAGTGGAAAGAAGGCAAGGGAACAGTGGGGAGGAAGGAGAAGGAAACAGAATGAAGTGGAAAGAAGGCAAGGGAATAGTGGGGGGGAGGAAAGAGAAGAAAACAGAACGTAGTGAAAAGAAGGCAAGGGAATAGTGGGGAGGTAGGAGAAGGAAACAGAACGAAGTGGAAAGAAGGCAAGGGAATAGTGGGGAGGAAGGAGAAGGAAACAACGAAGTGAAAAGAAGGCAAGGGAACAGTGGTGAGGAAGGAGAAGGAAACAGAACGAAGTGGAAAGAAGGCAAGGGAATAGTGGGGAGGAAGGAGAAGGAAACAGAATGAAGTGAAAAGAAGGCAAGGGAACAGTGGGGAGGAAGGAGAAGGAAACAGAACGAAGTGGAAAGAAGGCAAGGGAATAGTGGGGGGAAGGAGAAGGAAACAGAATGAAGTGGAAAGAAGGCAAGGGAATAGTGGGGAGGAAGGAGAAGGAAACAGAACAAAGTGAAAAGAAGGCAAGGGAATAGTGGGGAGGAAGGAGAAGGAAACAGAATGAAGTGAAAAGAAGGCAAGGGAATAGTGGGGAGGAAGGAGAAGGAAACAGAACAAAGTGAAAAGAAGGCAAGGGAACAGTGGGGAGGAAGGAGAAGGAAACAGAATGAAGTGAAAAGAAGGCAAGGGAATAGTGGGGGGAAGGAGAAGGAAACAGAATGAAGTGAAAAGAAGGCAAGGGAACAGTGGTGAGGAAGGAGAAGGAAACAGAACAAAGTGAAAAGAAGGCAAGGGAACAGTGGGGAGGAAGGAGAAGGAAACAGAATGAAGTGAAAAGAAGGCAAGGGAACAGTGGGGAGGAAGGAGAAGGAAACAGAACAAAGTGAAAAGAAGGCAAGGGAACAGTGGGGAGGAAGGAGAAGGAAACAGAATGAAGTGGAAAGAAGGTAAGGGAATAGTGGGGAGGAAGGAGAAGGAAACAGAATGAAGTGAAAAGAAGGCAAGGGAATAGTGGGGAGGAAGGAGAAGGAAACAGAATGAAGTGGAAAGAAGGCAAGGGAATAGTGGGGAGGAAGGAGAAGGAAACAGAATGAAGTGAAAAGAAGGCAAGGGAATAGCAGAAAGGAGAAGGAAACAGAATGAAGTGAAAAGAAGGCAAGGGAACAGTGGGGAGGAAGGAGAAGGAAACAGAATGAAGTGAAAAGAAGGCAAGGGAATAGTGGGGGAGGAAGGAGAAGGAAACAGAATGAAGTGAAAAGAAGGCAAGGGAATAGTGGGGAGGAAGGAGAAGGAAACAGAATGAAGTGAAAAGAAGGCAAGGGAACAGTGGGGAGGAAGGAGAAGGAAACAGAACAAAGTGAAAAGAAGGCAAGGGAACAGTGGGGGCGGAAGAAGAAGGAAACAGAATGAAGTGAAAAGAAGGCAAGGGAATAGTGGGGAGGAAGGAGAAGGAAACAGAATGAAGTGAAAAGAAGGCAAGGGAACAGTGGGGAGGAAGGAGAAGGAAACAGAATGAAGTGGAAAGAAGGCAAGGGAATAGCAGAAAGGAGAAGGAAACAGAATGAAGTGAAAAGAAGGCAAGGGAACAGTGGGGGCGGAAGGAGAGGGAAACAGAATGAAGTGAAAAGAAGGCAAGGGAATAGTGGGGAGGAAGGAGAAGGAAACAGAATGAAGTGGAAAGAAGGCAAGGGAATAGTGGGGAGGAAGGAGAAGGAAACAGAATGAAGTGAAAAGAAGGCAAGGGAATAGCAGAAAGGAGAAGGAAACAGAATGAAGTGAAAAGAAGGCAAGGGAACAGTGGGGAGGAAGGAGAAGGAAACAGAATGAAGTGAAAAGAAGGCAAGGGAATAGTGGGGGAGGAAGGAGAAGGAAACAGAATGAAGTGAAAAGAAGGCAAGGGAATAGCAGAAAGGAGAAGGAAACAGAATGAAGTGAAAAGAAGGCAAGGGAACAGTGGGGAGGAAGGAGAAGGAAACAGAACAAAGTGAAAAGAAGGCAAGGGAACAGTGGGGGCGGAAGAAGAAGGAAACAGAATGAAGTGAAAAGAAGGCAAGGGAATAGTGGGGAGGAAGGAGAAGGAAACAGAATGAAGTGAAAAGAAGGCAAGGGAATAGTGGGGGAGGAAGGAGAAGGAAACAGAATGAAGTGAAAAGAAGGCAAGGGAATAGTGGGGGAAAGGAGAAGGAAACAGAATGAAGTGAAAAGAAGGCAAGGGAATAGTGGGGAGGAAGGAGAAGGAAACAGAATGAAGTGAAAAGAAGGCAAGGGAATAGTGGGGGAGGAAGGAGAAGGAAACAGAATGAAGTGAAAAGAAGGCAAGGAAATAGTGGAGAGGAAGGAGAAGGAAACAGAACGAAGTGGAAAGAAGGCAAGGAAATAGTGGAGAGGAAGGAGAAGGAAACAGAATGAAGTGAAAAGAAGGCAAGGGAACAGTGGGGAGGAAGGAGAAGGAAACAGAATGAAGTGGAAAGAAGGTAAGGGAATAGTGGGGAGGAAGGAGAAGGAAACAGAATGAAGTGAAAAGAAGGCAAGGGAATAGTGGAGAGGAAGGAGAAGGAAACAGAATGAAGTGAAAAGAAGGCAAGGGAATAGTGGGGGAGGAAGGAGAAGGAAACAGAATGAAGTGAAAAGAAGGCAAGGGAATAGCAGAAAGGAGAAGGAAACAGAATGAAGTGAAAAGAAGGCAAGGGAATAGTGGGGAGGAAGGAGAAGGAAACAGAACGAAGTGAAAAGAAGGCAAGGAAATAGTGGGGAGGAAGGAGAAGGAAACAGAACGAAGTGAAAAGAAGGCAAGGAAATAGTGGAGAGGAAGGAGAAGAAAACAGAACGAAGTGAAAAGAAGGCAAGGGAATAGTGGGGAGGAAGGAGAAGGAAACAGAATGAAGTGAAAAGAAGGCAAGGGAATAGTGGGGGAGGAAGGAGAAGGAAACAGAATGAAGTGAAAAGAAGGCAAGGGAATAGTGGGGGAGGAAGGAGAAGGAAACAGAATGAAGTGAAAAGAAGGCAAGGGAATAGTGGGGAGGAAGGAGAAGGAAACAGAATGAAGTGAAAAGAAGGCAAGGGAATAGTGGGGGAGGAAGGAGAAGGAAACAGAACGAAGTGAAAAGAAGGCAAGGAAATAGTGGAGAGGAAGGAGAAGGAAACAGAACGAAGTGGAAAGAAGGCAAGGAAATAGTGGAGAGGAAGGAGAAGGAAACAGAATGAAGTGAAAAGAAGGCAAGGGAACAGTGGGGAGGAAGGAGAAGGAAACAGAATGAAGTGGAAAGAAGGTAAGGGAATAGTGGGGAGGAAGGAGAAGGAAACAGAATGAAGTGAAAAGAAGGCAAGGGAATAGTGGAGAGGAAGGAGAAGGAAACAGAATGAAGTGAAAAGAAGGCAAGGGAATAGTGGGGGAGGAAGGAGAAGGAAACAGAATGAAGTGAAAAGAAGGCAAGGGAATAGCAGAAAGGAGAAGGAAACAGAACAAAGTGAAAAGAAGGCAAGGGAATAGTGGGGAGGAAGGAGAAGGAAACAGAACGAAGTGAAAAGAAGGCAAGGAAATAGTGGGGAGGAAGGAGAAGGAAACAGAACGAAGTGAAAAGAAGGCAAGGAAATAGTGGAGAGGAAGGAGAAGAAAACAGAACGAAGTGAAAAGAAGGCAAGGAAATAGTGGGGAGGAAGGAGAAGGAAACAGAACGAAGTGAAAAGAAGGCAAGGAAATAGTGGGGAGGAAGGAGAAGGAAACAGAACGAAGTGAAAAGAAGGCAAGGGAATAGTGGGGAGGAAGGAGAAGGAAACAGAACGAAGTGAAAAGAAGGCAAGGAAATAGTGGAGAGGAAGGAGAAGAAAACAGAACGAAGTGAAAAGAAGTCAAGGGACTAGCAGGGAGGAAGGAGAAGAAAACAGAATGAAGGAGAAGGGAGGGCAGGTATCGGATTTCATTTCTTTAAAAAAGATTTGATCACAATGATTAATCAAGCACATCATCTACCAGTTTATTTGATGCCATCAATGTCCACAGTGTGTGAGCCTTTTCAAGTTTAAATGCAGAGCCAAACAAACTGTCCATCAAGGAAAGGAATGTACGTTTAACAATTAACACCAAACATGGCTGTTATAATAATAATATAATAATAATAAATTCTTTATTTAGTGAGGGTAACACAGTTAGCAAAAGCTAATCTTCCCTGAGGCCCTCAGGTACAAACAATACAGAATTACAATACATACATTTATGAACAAATATATGGCAATAAACATACGTACAAATGATATTATTTTAGAAAATATTTCTTGAGTCTATATTTAAAAATAGCAGTATTTGGCGATGATCGGATACCTTTATGTAACTGATTCCAAAGTACTAGTCCAGAGTAACTGAAAGCATGTTTAAATAAACACACTTTAGGTTTTGGAATTAATAGGTTTCTATCCTCTACATTTTGAAGGTTGTAGGGATTGTTTTCTCCAAAATATACTGACACACAATGAAAACGCAAAACAGATATTTTTCAATATTTTGTTGTGATTAATGAAAAATATATTTATTGGACTTAAAATAACAATGTATGAGAGGAAGCCATTGATTGGTACTTTTGTCTGGGTTTTAATCCTTGTTTTGTTCTCGTTACACATACAATAGCAGAAACACACAAAATGGTATGAAATGCGTTCACTACATGTTCAATCATGCTGCATGCAATGCACGTGAAATGCCAGTATGTTGACACATAAAAGTCACGTAACGGTGTCATATTCCTCGTCACATTAAGAATGCCACGACTCAGAGAAGAACAAAGGGAGCGAGCGTTGGGCACGGTTCAAGGGGGGACTTCGCAAAGCCAAGTTGTTAGGACCTTCAGAGTCTATCCATCAACTATTGGATGACTTGTTGAATGTCATCAACAGACCGGGAGTGTCCGTGATCGACCTCAACCTGGTCAACGTCCCGTTACGATCCCACGCCAAGATCAGCAGATTTGACGACACCACCTCCGTGACCGGTTCAGAACTGCAACGATGACAGCAAGCAACACGATAGGACATCATGGAAGGCCTATCCACCCGATGACGGTCATCCGCCCGTACAATGGTAACATCATGACACCACATCATGCTGCGCGACTACCGTTTGCTCTTCAGAATGGTAATCATCCACCAGCCTTTTACCGGAGCATTGTTTTCTCAGATGAGTCCCGTTTCTCTGTCTCCTTTGCCGATGGAAGAGCACGTGTGTACAGGAGACTCCATGAATGGTACGCTGACAGATGTGTGAGGGAACGTGATCGGTTTGGCGGCAGTTGTCTGATGGTATGGGGGGCAATCAACTGTGATTTCAGGAGTGATCTCGTCATTGTCCACGATGCCCTTACAGCCCAGCGTTATGTTGACATTATTCTAAGACCAGTTCTTCAGCCACTTTTGAGCTGTCACCGAAGACCAGGAGGTCCCCTTCTGTTTCAACAAGACAATGCCCATCCACATACTGCAAGAATTACCCAGGCATTCCTGCAACAAGCCGGTATCACCGTTATGAACTGGCCCATCATTTCACCAGATTTGAACCCAATTGAACACATGTGGGATGCGTTAGGATGTCGTGTATGTCACCGCCAGCCACCACCGCGTAACGTTGCTGAGCTTGCACAGGCGTTGCAGGAGTGGAGGAACATTCCTGTGGCTTATTTGAGATGTTTGTGCCAATCCTTTCCCCGTCGTCTTCACGCATGCTCACGGGCCAATGGTCGACACACCAGATACAGACCTTGATATGGGGGGTTGAACTTTTCTATTACGAATGCAACTCGATTACTGATGATAACTGGCCATGTTTCCATGTGAATGTATCTCATGAATACCAGTCATTAATGTCATATTACATTATCCATCAATTCATTAAGTTTGTCGTTATTTGCAATGAAAAGTTGTTTTTGCGTTTTCATTGTATTTCAGTATATATTAATAAGTTTGAAAGATAGTTTGGGGTATCTACCATATTATACGTAAATTCTGAGACAGACCATTACAGTGTTGCATGGCACTGTGATACCATTAACCTACATTGTATTTCCACAACTGGGGTAACAAAGGCTGTGGTACATACTATCCTGTCTGTGGGATAATGCACATAAAAGATTCCATGCTGCTAATCGAAAAGAAAAAAACCCCAGTAACCCATGAAGTGGCAGTAGTGGGTTTCCTTAATCATACACGTATATCTGATGCTATATAATTGTAGATAAAATATGTTAAGTGTGTCGTTAAATAAAATAAAATTCTTTCTTTCTTTCCAAGTAGCTATAGATTAAAAAATAATGAGGTATCCTAATAAAAATATTGCTTTACTTTTGTAACCAGAAGTGGTGTACTCTGCATTAAGTCGGCAGTCAATATAATTAACAGTAAAAAGTAAAGTTTGTTTCATTTAACGACGCCACTAGAGCACATTGATTTTTTACCTTATCATTGGCTATTGGATGTCAAACATATAGTCATTCTGACACTGTTTCTTAGAGGAAACCTGCTGTCGCCAAGTAGGCTACTCTTTTACGACAGGCAGCAAGGGATCTTTTATTTGCGCTTCCCACAGGCAGGATAGCACAAACCATGGCCTTTGCTGAACCAGTTATGGATCACTGGTTTACACCTACCCACTGAGCCTTGCAGAGCACTCACTCAGGGTATGGAGTCAGTATCTGGATTAAAAATCCCATGCCTCGACTGGGATCCGAACCCAGTACCTACCAGCCTGTAGACCGATGGCCTAACCATGACGCCACCGAGGCCGGTACAGTCAATATAATTAACAGATGGCCAACAGACATGTACTAATTGTAACTATAGAGCATACATAATATACCATAATACAAATGTCACATTTTGTGATTGATCATATAACCATGAATCTTGGGGACTAAACGAATGAATATTTGATGATTTCCAAGTATGAACAGAAACATCAGACATCAAATGAAAATGATTGTGCATGAATTTTGGAGTAATAAGTAGAAAATTAACCTCGCTACAGTGAATATTGATTATGTGTATATTCATCATGACATACTTTCCGTATCCCATGAGGTAAAATTTCCATTTGTCACCACTCACTTGGAGCCTGCGACAAAATGGAAATTATATTAGTAGGGAAATAAATAATAATTCCGTGTCTCGCTTCGATGGTGTAGGAAACCAAGATATAAGTAGAAGAGAAAATGCATTCATGGAACAATTTGTTCAGTATTGCGTTGCAATTTACTATGCAAGATTCAGAGATTACTACACAATTAAAACACATTAAATAGCTGTTAATCAATTTATAAATTGTATGGCACAGTCACTAATCAACATTAAAAAGAAATCCCTGGGTAATGCTTTTTGTTGTTGTTCATGTTTTAATTTTAAAAATAAATAATTTGTAATGTAACATTCATCATTAATTTAATTCTTTAAATAATAATAATAATAATAATAATAATAATAATAATAATAATAATAATAATATTATTATTATTATTATTATTATTATTATTATTATTATTTTAAAAATTAAATTAAATATTTGTTTTTAAAATGTTTAGTGGGGGTTTTTTTAGGTGCTTTTTTTAATATGTACTAAGATGAACAAGCATAGATATTTAAAATATAGTATTTAAAACATATAATCATGTAAAATTAACATATACATTAACTGGTGAATATACATTTTAAAAATTCAGGTTTAGATCTAGGGGGATGCTCTCCATTACCTACTCTACAGATACTCATGATTGTATGTCAAGACAAAATTATTCAGTATAAATTATAGTATGTATCAAATTATGAATGAGAGAAGCTAACATACACATCACTCTAGGTTGGAACTGGTAGTGGGATTTGAACTCAGCACCTGAGCACCTGCTAGTCTTAAGACTGATGAATTCTACCTGCTAATGACAGCGGATATCTCAGCTGCACTCACAATAATATGTGTAACAGATTAGTCATGAACACAAATAAGCTGAAATACATCTGGGAAATTAAAAGATTTCTATTTGAGGTGCACACAAAGCTATGGAGCAGTACGTAGCCCAGTGGTAAAGCACTTGCTTGATGTGCAATCAGTATCGGATGGATCCCCATATCAGTGGGCCCATTGGGCTATTTCTCATTCCAGCCAGTGCACCATGACTGGTATATCAAAGGCCATGGTATGTGCTATCCTGTCTGTAAAAGGGTGCATATAAAAGATGCCTTGCTACCAAAGGAAAAATGTAGCAGGTTTCCTCACAAAGACTATATGTCAGAATTACCAAATGTTTAACATCCAGAAGCTGATTATCAATAAATTTATGTGCTCTAGTGGTGTCGGTAAACAAAACAAGGTTTTAACATAAAGCAGACCTGTCAACCCTCCCGGATTCCGCGGGAGACTCCCGGTATTTGATCAAGTCTCCCGCTGGAAAAACATTTCTCCCGGGAAATCGTTATTTTCTAAGCATAAAAAAATTCAAGCTACCGTGGCTGTGTATTGACATTCAGTGTTTCCATATATAAAACTATCCAGTTTAGTCCTAATAACACCTCTGACTCGTAAAATGTCTTCCCACTGGATTACATAACGCAAAGTCCTATGGCTGGAAGTGCCAGAGTAGACGGCGAACGCATGCATCAATACACACGTCAAAATCACATGTCAAAGCAAGACAACAGAAAGACCAATTAGCTGTATAAACAATACGTGTATCAATTAGATTTGTAGGTTTGTGCAGTAAAATGTTAGTAACAAGAGTACACTTCAAGGGATTATTTTCCTACGATTAATAAATCTTGTGTTTGACATAACGTTACTCACGGAAATAGGTATAATTCCGGTATATTTCACACGACGTCAGTATTGAGCTTTTACTTATGATTAGTAGAAATGATTAGTGGAAATACAATGTTTATTGCATGGTTATTGCGATTTTAAATAAGTACAACACCACTGTACCTTATTGTAGTAAAAACTGAATATTAATTTATAAGATTTAGGCCTATATAAATTTGTCTTGGGTGTACTTTTCACGAAACACAAATAACGATGATGCAACCTGTAAGTGTAATACCGTAAATGTACTAATTAATGTTTAAATTTGTTAGTGTTAAGATTTTTGGATAAAAGAGTTATTTTTAAAAATATGTATTAAATTATAATAATATTTAAAAATAATTTTAAAAAGTTTATATATATATATATATATATATATATAAAAATTATTATTATTATTTTTATTATTTTTATTTATTATTATTATTTTAATGCCAATAACTACGGTTGACAAGTATACATGACATTATGTAGTGTTCATATAACTTATTGTAGTACTTTTTAAAAAGTTGTGTTAAATTGTGTGCAGTTAAAAAATCTCCTGTTTTTTGACAAAATCTCCTGCTTTTTCAACACTAAAGGTTGACAGGTCTGACATAAAGCTGTAACTTGTCTCGAGTGGTGAAATCAACCATCAGTGAATATGAGCATTGTTGGGAGTAAGGAAGGAAGGAAATGGTTTATTTATGGCCCACCGACGGGGATCGATCCCAGACCGACCGTGCATCGAGTGGGCGCTTTACCACTGGGCTACGTCCCACCCCTTGGTAGTAAGGATGACTACAAGAACATCGAAAACAAATTACACCACAAAGGACTCTCTTGCATTTTGAAAGAGACAGAGAGTACCTTTAACATGCCCATGTACCACTAAGGTTTCAGGCATGTTTGTCGCGGGCCAAGTCTCTGAATAGCCAGTGGCCTGGTCCGGGACAGAATTGCATTTTGAGCACAACAAAAAGGATCCACCTGTGTAGTTCCAGAAGTTAGGTAAAGTGCACCTCATAATGAGAATATCGGTAATTGATTATTGGCATGTCAGCTCTAGAGACTGGTAACAGTTTACTGGTATCTCAAGTAACACATGAGTCAATAACCTGATGCGATTCTTCACGAGCAAAGTCAACAAAAGAAATGGCTGTGTTTATTCAACAAAACAGTTGAACGTTATTTTATCACTATCTACATGTAATTCAATATAACAGTTGAACGTCATTTCATCACTATATCTACATGTAATTCAACAAAACAGTTGAATGTCAATTCATCACTATATCTACATGTAACTCAACAAAACAGTTGAATGTCATTTCATCACTATCTACATGTAATTCAATATAACAATTGAATGTCATTTCATCACTATCTACATATAATTCAATATAACAGTTGAACGTCATTTCATCACTATATCTACATGTAATTCAACAAAACAGTTGAATGAATGTCATTTCATCATTATCTACATGTAATTCAACAAAACAGTTGAATGTCATTTGATCACTATATCTACATGTAATTCAACAAAACAGTTGAATGAATGTTATTTCATCACTATATCTACATGTAATTCAATATAACAGTTGAACGTCATTTCCTCACTATATCTACATGTAATTCAATATAACAGTTGAACGTCATTTCCTCACTATATCTACATGTAATTCAATATAACAGTTGAATGTCAATTCATCACTATATCTACATGTAATTCAACAAAACAGTTGAATGAATGTCATTTCATCACTATATCTACATGTAATTCAACAAAACAGTTGAACGTCATTTCCTCACTATATCTACATGTAATTCAATATAACAGTTGAACGTCATTTCATCACTATATCTACATGTAATTCAATATAACAGTTGAACGTCATTTCATCACTATATCTACATGTAATTCAATATAACAGTTGAATGTCAATTCATCACTATATCTACATGTAATTCAACAAAACAGTTGAATGAATGTCATTTCATCACTATATCTACATGTAATTCAATATAACAGTTGAATGTCATTTCATCACTATATCTACATGTAATTCAATATAACAGTTGAACGTCATTTCATCACTATATCTACATGTAATTCAACAAAACAGTTCGTCATTTCATCACTATATCTACATGTAATTCAATATAACAGTTGAACGTCATTTCCTCACTATATCTACATGTAATTCAATATAACAGTTGAACGTCATTTCATCACTATATCTACATGTCATTCAATATAACAGCTGAACGTCATTTCATCACTATATCTACATGTAATTCAACAAAACAGTTGAACGTCATTTCATCACTATATCTACATGTAATTCAATATAACAGTTGAACGTCATTTCATCACTATATCTACATGTAATTCAACAAAACAGTTGAACGTCATTTCATCACTATATCTACATGTAATTCAATATAACAGTTGAACGTCATTTCCTCACATTATCTACATGTAATTCAATATAACAGTTGAACGTCATTTCCTCACTATATCTACATGTAATTCAACAAAACAGTTGAACGTCATTTCATCACTATATCTACATGTAATTCAATATAACAGTTGAACGTCATTTCATCACTATATCTACATGTAATTCAATATAACAGTTGAACGTCATTTCATCACTATATCTACATGTAATTCAATATAACAGCTGAACGTCATTTCATCACTATATCTACATGTAATTCAATGTAGATATTTTACATGTAATTCAACAAAACAGTTGAACGTCATTTCATCACTATATCTACATGTAATTCAATATAACAGTTGAACGTCATTTCCTCACATTATCTACATGTAATTCAATATAACAGTTGAACGTCATTTCCTCACTATATCTACATGTAATTCAATATAACAGTTGAACGTCAATTTATCACTATATCTACATGTAATTCAACAAAACAGTTCGTCATTTCATCACTATATCTACATGTAATTCAACAAAACAGTTCGTCATTTCATCACTATATCTACATGTAATTCAACAAAACAGTTGAACGTCATTTCCTCACTATATCTACATGTAATTCAACAAAACAGTTGAACGTCATTTCCTCACTATATCTACATGTAATTCAATATAACAGTTGAACGTCATTTCATCACTATATCTACATGTAATTCAATATAACAGTTGAATGTCAATTCATCACTATATCTACATGTAATTCAACAAAACAGTTGAATGAATGTCATTTCCTCACTATATCTACATGTAATTCAATATAACAGTTGAACGTCATTTCCTCACTATATCTACATGTAATTCAACAAAACAGTTGAACGTCATTTCCTCACTATATCTACATGTAATTCAATATAACAGTTGAACGTCATTTCATCACTATATCTACATGTAATTCAATATAACAGTTGAACGTCATTTCATCACTATATCTACATGTAATTCAATATAACAGTTGAACGTCATTTCATCACTATATCTACATGTAATTCAATATAACAGTTGAATGTCAATTCATCACTATATCTACATGTAATTCAACAAAACAGTTGAATGAATGTCATTTCATCACTATATCTACATGTAATTCAATATAACAGTTGAATGTCATTTCATCACTATATCTACATGTAATTCAATATAACAGTTGAACGTCATTTCATCACTATATCTACATGTAATTCAACAAAACAGCTGAACGTCATTTCATCACTATATCTACATGTAATTCAACAAAACAGTTGAACGTCATTTCATCACTATATCTACATGTAATTCAATATAACAGTTGAACGTCATTTCATCACTATATCTACATGTAATTCAACAAAACAGTTGAACGTCATTTCATCACTATATCTACATGTAATTCAACAAAACAGTTGAACGTCATTTCATCACTATATCTACATGTAATTCAATATAACAGTTGAACGTCATTTCATCACTATATCTACATGTAATTCAACAAAACAGTTGAACGTCATTTCATCACTATATCTACATGTAATTCAATATAACAGTTGAACGTCATTTCATCACTATATCTACATGTAATTCAATATAACAGCTGAACGTCATTTCATCACTATATCTACATGTAATTCAATGTAGATATTTTACATGTAATTCAACAAAACAGTTGAACGTCATTTCATCACTATATCTACATGTAATTCAATATAACAGTTGAACGTCATTTCCTCACATTATCTACATGTAATTCAATATAACAGTTGAACGTCATTTCCTCACTATATCTACATGTAATTCAATATAACAGTTGAACGTCAATTTATCACTATATCTACATGTAATTCAACAAAACAGTTCGTCATTTCATCACTATATCTACATGTAATTCAACAAAACAGTTCGTCATTTCATCACTATATCTACATGTAATTCAACAAAACAGTTGAACGTCATTTCCTCACTATATCTACATGTAATTCAACAAAACAGTTGAACGTCATTTCCTCACTATATCTACATGTAATTCAATATAACAGTTGAACGTCATTTCATCACTATATCTACATGTAATTCAATATAACAGTTGAATGTCAATTCATCACTATATCTACATGTAATTCAACAAAACAGTTGAATGAATGTCATTTCCTCACTATATCTACATGTAATTCAATATAACAGTTGAACGTCATTTCCTCACTATATCTACATGTAATTCAACAAAACAGTTGAACGTCATTTCCTCACTATATCTACATGTAATTCAATATAACAGTTGAACGTCATTTCATCACTATATCTACATGTAATTCAATATAACAGTTGAATGTCAATTCATCACTATATCTACATGTAATTCAACAAAACAGTTGAATGAATGTCATTTCCTCACTATATCTACATGTAATTCAATATAACAGTTGAACGTCATTTCCTCACTATATCTACATGTAATTCAATATAACAGTTGAACGTCATTTCCTCACTATATCTACATGTAATTCAATATAACAGTTGAACGCCATTTCATCACTATATCTACATGTCATTCAATATAACAGCTGAACGTCATTTCCTCACTATATCTACATGTAATTCAACAAAACAGTTGAACGTCATTTCATCACTATATCTACATGTAATTCAATATAACAGTTGAACGTCATTTCCTCACATTATCTACATGTAATTCAATATAACAGTTGAACGTCATTTCCTCACTATATCTACATGTAATTGAACAAAACAGTTGAACGTCATTTCATCACTATATCTACATGTAATTCAATATAACAGTTGAACGTCATTTCATCACTATATCTACATGTAATTCAATATAACAGTTGAACGTCATTTCATCACTATATCTACATGTAATTCAACAAAACAGTTTGTCATTTCATCACTATATCTACATATAATTCAATATAACAGCTGAACGTCATTTCCTCACTATATCTACATGTAATTCAATTTAACAGTTGAACGTCATTTCATCATTATCTACATATAATTCAATATAACAGTTGAACGTCATTTCACCATTATTTACATATAATTCAATATAACAGTTGAACGTCATTTCACCATTATCTACATATAATTCAATATAACAGTTGAACGTCATTTCACCATTATCTACATGTAACAAAAACTGAATGTCAAGAGCAACATTATGTGTGGAGTAGTTAGTTGTTTTTTTGTTTAACGACACCACTAGAGCACATTTATTTATTGATCATTGGCTACTGCCAGTACTGGATGTCAAACGTTAGGTAACTCTGACATAGTCTTAGAGAGGAAATTGGATACATTTTTTCATTAGTATCAAGGATATTTTTTTATGCACTTTCCCACAGACAAGAAAGCACATAATACAGCCTTTGACCAGTTGTGGTGCACTGGTTGGAACAAGAAAAACCCCAAGCAGTTGAATGGATCCACCCACTATCTACATGTAATTCAACAAAACAGTTGAAAAACAGTTGTTAAAGTTTGTTTTGTTTAATGACACCACTAGAGCACACTGATTTATTAACCATTGGCTATTTTGACATATAGTCTTAGAGAGGAAACCTGCTACATTTTTCCATTAGTAGCAAGGGATCTTTTATATGCACCATCCCACAGACAGTGCAAAACAGGTAAACATCATTTCATCACTACTGTTTATCTATATGTAACATACACTGAATGCTATGAGCAACATTTAGTGTGGAGAATTAGAGAACAAACCTCCTGTTGCCATATAGGAAGGAAATTGTTTATTTAACGAATGAATGAATGAATGAATGAATGTTTAATGACACCCCAGCACGAAAAATACATCGGCTATTGAATGTCAAACTATGGTAAAAAAAAATATTTAACGATGGACTCAACAACTTTTATTTATATGGTTATATGGTGTCAGACATATGGTTAAGGACCACACAGATATTGAGGGAGGAAAACCGCTGTCGCCACTTCATGAGCTACTCTTTTCAATTAGCAGCAAGGGATCTTTTATATGCACAATCCCTTAGACAAGATAGCACATACCACGGCCTTTGATGTACCAGTCATGGTGCACTGGCTGGAGCGAGAAATAGCGCAATGTTGCCATATAGGCTACTTGTTGCCAGTAGCTTTTTCTCTGTGTTGATTTGTTTTTTAAAGCCAGAATTGGTGGCTATACGCCATCAGTCTTTAAACTGCTAGGAACTGGTTTCTGATCTTCTGATCTTAGTAGCAATTCTAACCCACAGTAAATCTGATACAAAGTTTTTGTTTAATAACACCACCATCTGCTACTGGATATCAAACATTAAATAGTAATTGTTAATAAATTGAGTAGTACTATTGATAATCAAAAATTGTTAAAACAAATTATGCTTTAAAAATATTATTATTTTAATACTTGGCTCAGAAACAAAGAGAAATAAAACCTGCTTCCATAACATAAACGTAGAATATTCCTATCTTTTTCTCAACTGAATAAAGCACTTTGGGAAATCTAGGCCAAAGTTTCAAATATAATATCTTCTTCTTCTTCTAAAGAGATACCGACTCCAAACCCTGAGATCTTTTATTTGTGCTTCCCACAGGCAGGATAGCACAAACCATGGCCTTTGTTGAACCAGTTATGGATCACTGGTTGGTGCAAGTGGTTTACACCTACCCAATGAGCCTTACGGAGCACTCACTCAGGGTTTGGAGTCGGTATCTGGCTTAAAAATCCCATGCCTCGACTGGGATCCGAACCCAGTACCTACCAGCCTGTTGACCGATGGCCGAACCACGACGCCACCGAGGCCGGTCAAACTTTCAAATGATGATAACTAATATAATGCTATTTAAATTAATTAAAACAAAAACTATCCATTTTTGAAAATCAAGTAATAATATAATAGTTTTACTTTCTGCAGAGCTATGAATATTCTGTTTAATTAGTGATCCCAATTCCGCCAAGACTAAAGCAAAAATGTAATGTTTTCTTTTATTATTAAAGAAAGAACAAAATCCTTTATCTCATACATTAACCACATGATAACCTGTATCAAATATTTTTTTAATTAAACTTTTATTTTTTGTACTTGTGGCAGGATTTTCTCAGTCACATACATGTATTTCACTCACATTCCTATGAAAGCACTCAGATATTTTCTCTTTGCACCATTCAATAATTACAATACACCAACTCATAAATTTAGATTGCTTGTAGGCTTGTTCCACTATTGATCACGAGTGGGGTGAGGACGATATCCCATAATTATTACTTTATACCTCAGTTAGTTTTTGTTCATCAATTTGTTTAAATAAGATGTTATTTTGTTGGTGGTGGGTATCCAGATATATTTCTTCTTGCTCCTCTCACATTGTAGGTGGCGGAATGTAGCTCAGTGGTAGAGCACTCGCCTGATGGGCGATCGATTTAGGATCGATTCGCATCAGTAGGCCCATTCGGTTATTTCTCGTTCCAGCCAGAGCTCCACAACTGGTTTAACAAAGGCCGTGGTATGTACTATCCTATCTTTGGAATGGTGCATATAAAAGATCCCTTGCTGCTAATCGAAAAGATTAGCCCATGAAGTGGCGACAGTGTGTTTCCTTTCTCATATCTGTGTGGTCCTCAACCATATGTCCGATGCCACATAACCATAAATAAAATGTGTTGAGAGTGTTGTTAAATAAAACATTTCCTTCCTCTCAGGATTTTGTAGGAGGGAGGGCACCCACATTGGAAGGGGCACAGACACTGTCTATGATACCATTTATAGGGTGGCAGGCAAATATAAAAGGTTGTGGGAACAAAGAGGTGTACTGGCCTCAAAGTGTAGTGATTAAGCTATTAGACTGGTAGGTACTGGTTTCGCATACTGGTACCTGCTCCCATCCAGAATCGAGTTTAACAACTCAATGGATAGGTGTAAGGCCAATACACTAACTTCGCTCTGACTAACAACTAACAAGTAACCCACTATCCTGGACAGACAGCCCAGATAGCTGAGATGAGTGCCCAGGACTGCATGCTTGAACTTTAATTAATAAATAAATACTGAAAATAAAGAGAGGTGTGATTTTGGGGGGCATGACACCCCATGTCCCCCAATCTATGCCAATGCCATCCCATACTATCAGTTCTGGAACAATTGTTACCTGCCACATATATGTGTATGCAATGATTTACATATATAAAAAACATACACAACATATCAATACCACTGCACCGATCTGACTCATTTGAAAAACTTCACGCCTGCACATCTCTTCAGAAATCTTGGTGGGAATTTTTATTAAAGAAATTCTCCATCAACCTCAAGAGACAATGATTGATGGCCCCTCTTGTAAATCTGACACAAATATAGGACTAGTAATAATTTTAGCACGAGAGCCCGACATCAGTGGGAAAATATACTTGAATGACGTACGCATACGCAATGCACAACACAGAACTGGCACAGAAATACGAGCCACACGCCCGAAACTCGGTTCGCCTTCACTGTCCATTTTCCTCTCATAATATGCCTAACTTGGCTCTAATTTCATTCTCCCAATCTCGTGGGATTTTCACAAACTACTCGGCATTAGTTAGAAAGCCAATTGGGTGACTGATAAGGGGATTCTCGTGAAAAGACGTGCACAGAGAAGATTGGAGTAATGAGTATGGAGAAGCCACACAATGATGGTAATATATAATTATTTAGTTTCCACAGCACTTCTGGCTTCTCCTTATTAATATTCATTTTACAAGAGGAGAATGATGGTGTTATTGATGATGATGATTGATGATCATCATAGTAGTAGTAGTGGTGGTGATGGTGGTGGTGGTGGTGGTGATGGTTGTGGTGTGATGGTGGTGGTGATGGTGGTGGTGATACTGATAATGATGATAATGGTAATGGTGATGATGATGGTTTTGATGACAGTGATGATGGAAGTAATGATGATGATGATGAAGATAATGTTGATGATGTTAATGATGGTGGTGATGAAGATGATGATGGTGATAAAGATAATCATGGTGATGATGATGATGATGATGATGAACAAGATGATGATGGTGATGATGATTATGATATAACATGTTTTTTTGTGCTAATATTGCAGACTGACACTGATAGTGGTGGAACTTGGCCTAGAGATTCAGGGACATTTTTTGCAACACAGTAATTACATAAAATTTCTAATTATTATTTAATTTTTAAAACTTATTGAAAAGCAATCAATTTGTCACTCTCCTTAAATGTTCCATGTGAGTGTGAAGGGGAGCACAAGTGATAATTCACCTTCCCAAAGACAAAGACAATATGATCCACTACATCAAAGGAGATCACTCATTACAGGTACACTAAGTTTGGGTCATGTGTGTAGATGATGCAGGTACTACTGGTGCTGAACATACATTTCATTTGTTAATTTCCATGCTCAAAACCAATTATTAATGGTCAAACATGCTTTCCTGGACACACTATTCTCAGTTATCTGGGCTGTCTGTCCTGGACAATATTTAATAATAAGCTGTTAGCTCTTTTTCTTCATTTTGTTCACTGGCTGACTACACTGCAAGGTCAGCAATGGCAATGAATGATATCGCCCTCTATAGCTCATCTGTGATCCCATACAACATCAGGGTTTCTGTCGGATGGTATGAAAATTATGTACCCGGTATCATAAAATTTTGGAAATTAATGGATATATATATACATGTATATATATATATATATTTTTTTTTTTAGAAATATTATAGTTCAAAAACTGCTGTTTAACACTGTCAAGTACATGAAATATAGTATCCAATTTCAAAACATTTCAAACCCAAAATCACCTAGATGGGGCACTTCTGGTCTGTTTTATTTCTATTACATACGCTCAAATTATTTTCTGGCAGAAAGCCCAACTGCCCTGGTCCTTGCTCTTGTAATTTAGCAATCTGTTTGTTGGAGCTCTATAGATAGAAATCAATGTTGTGGCCTTACATCTCCCCAATGGAAGGAAGGAAATGTTTTATTTAACGACACATTCAACACATTTTTTTATTTACGGTTATATGGGGTCGGACATAATATTGAGAGAGGAAACCCGCTGTCACCACTTCATGAGGTACTCTTTTCGATCAGCAGCAAGGGATCTTTTATATGCACCATCCCACAGACAGGATAGCACATACCACAGCCTTTGATATACCAGTCGTGGTACACAGGGTGGAACAAGAAATAGCCCAATGGGCCCACCAATGGGGATCGATCCCAGACCGACCGCACATCTAGCGAATGCTTTACCACTGGGCTACGTCCCACCCCCATCTCCCCATTGAGCCAAACGACTTCTCTGAATGGGAGCCAGCACCAAATGAATGAATGAATGTTTAACGACACCCCAGCACGAAAAATACATCGGCCATTGGGTGTCAAACTATGGTAAAATGCAACAACAGTGTGATGATCATCAGCAATATAAAAATTCAACAGTTAAATAAAAACACAGTGTAAAGGACTGTGTAAAAATACAAATATCACATATAGATACTGACTTTTACTCAAAATTTCAATTTGTGCTGTATTGGCCATTCTCAAAGAGAATGTTTCACCCTGCACCACGGTGAGGTTACAGCACGCGCAGGGGGGAGCCAGCACCAAGACACAAACCTCAACCTACCGGCCTTAACCACTATGCCGCTGAGGCTGGTGCAGAAAATTGCTGTCTCTTCCTATTAAAGTGAACACACTTGCCACCACCAGCCAAAGCGAGCAAATTGCACACCTGCATCTTAGTATTGTCTGTAATGGTGTTTCATTTAATTTGCCAGTTCCACACAAGGACAGAGCAGCAGATGTTCGCCATTATTCTCCGCGACTGTCCTCACAAATAAACAAGCCAACCATTACACGGGAGAAAACAATACGAAAATAATTGAACACCAGTTACAGAATTTACATATGTAAATATTTGTTAGTGAACTGGAAAACACAGGAAACACTACTGCTAGGGGGAAAAACAAAAACAAAAATCCCTGAATATTATTTTGTTTTTTACCGCAAGTAACAGAATAAGTATTGATGACTAAGATGGATATATGGAGGATACGGCATTATGTATGAAAAACCAATATAATGATAATTTAACATCTGCTACAGGGAAGCATTCCTTGTGAAGGAAAGGAATATTTGTTTGATGACACATTAGCATACATGTATTTTATACTATCCCAGTTTGGTGTTTAAGAGACAGAGAAAGACACGGGGGAAAGAGAGAGAAAGGGAAAGAGAGAAAGGGAAAGAGAGAGAGAGAGAGAGGGGGGGGAGGGGAGGAGAGAGAGAAAGAAAGAGGGAGAGAGAGATGGGGAGAGAGAAAAAGAGAGAGAGATGGGGAGAGATAGAGATAAATTATAAACTCTTTCTACCACACAGGAGACTAATTTTTCTATAAAAAAAACCCTATGATCTTCAAAATGCACATTCCATTGGCACAGATGGGACAATGCATACCAACACTTTTGATGTACCAATTATGATACACTGAGAGTGACTGATCTTGTGACCCATTGCACCTCAGGCGAGCACTCTACCACTGAGCTACATATCTTCCTCATTGTTCACAAAAGGAAACAGAGTCCTGACACATGAACACAAAGTCCGACATGATTCTGTCGGGGTGTTCCAATTTACATGAACAATGGCCATGACGTCAGTGGATTCACACTGTTATTCAACAAACAAACATTTCAAGTGACAAAATCCTGTCAGGCCTAAACTTACACTTATATACTACAGATAGTTCAACCTACTCAAAGAACCAACCCTATTTTTAGTTTATTTTTTAAATATATTTTTCCACCTTACTAGCAAATCATCCTGTTTAAGGAACTGTTGTAAGACTAAAATTACATATTAAATACATTTTCTTGTTTAGAAAATCAGTGTCTGTATAAACAAGGTATCTGTTGCCATCCTAATATTTATAATACTAATAGGCCAAACCAGATTTTACCTACCTATAATTTTGTACGTACAAAATAATATATATTACCGGGATGATTTAAATGAAAATTTACTGCTATAAACATTAGTACATGACCATAAACACAAGGAATATACAGACACTGGTATTCTAAACAAATTTGTTTGATTTAATATGCAGTATCATTATCCATTCAACATCACTGAATTAATAATAATCATACGAAGCACACGTGTAATAACAAGTGTAATGATGTAATATTGGGAAGCGACGTCATAACATGACGTTGCTTCTCCAGTCCTAGCTCAGACTGTGCATTTGAAATATGACGTCATTTCGTCGTCTCCTAGTTGCGGCTGAAACATTTTGAGTTGGGTCTTGTTATTCATAAAGAAAACAACAATAATATGGATAATAAAGAAATTATTCAGGATTCATGTATTACCCTCAGTCTCGCTTGGACAATACAAAAATCCTGATACTCGTTTCGTAAAATCAGTACGACACACAAACTCGTATAATAATCTCTATTTATTTACAAAAAAAATTAAAACTCAGGATAGTCCCTTTAACAATAAACAGACAAGTCTGTGTTAAACAGTCAGCTGTCTTAATAGCCTACTTCCATTAAACTCTCTTGGGAAGTGATTATATTTAAATGGATCATTGATATGCATATATTCAAACATTTGTTTGACACCCAGCAGCCAATCTATTTTTCGTGCAAGGAAGGAAATAGTTTATTTGACAACGCACTCAACACATTTTAATTTTTATTTATGGTTATATGGTTTTAGACATATGGTTAAGGACCACACAGATATTGAGGGAGGAAACCCACTTTCACCACTTCATGGGCTACTCTTTTTGACTAACAGCAAGGGATCTTTTATATATACCATCCCATAGACAGGATAGCACATACCACGGCCTTTGATGTACCAGTCAAAGTGCGCTGGGTGGAGTGAGAAATAGCCCAATGGGCCCACTGACAGGGATTGATTCCAAACCGACTGCGCATCAAGCGAACGCTTGTAAGCCACTTAAAGGAGCACACACCTCTACAAATACAGCACAATACCCGGTACCAGTTTTAACGACTCGGTGGCGTAGTGGTTAAGCCATCGGACTACAGGCTGGTAGGTACAGGTTCGCAGCCCGGTACCAGCTCCAACCCAGAGCGAGTTCTTAAGGGCTCAATGGGTAGGTGTAAGGCCACTACACCCTCTTCTCTCTCACTAACTACTAACCAACTAACAATTAACCTACTGTCCTGGACAGACAGCCCAAATAGCTGAGGTGTGTGCCCAGGACAGCGTGCTTGAACCTTAATTGGATATAAGCACGAAAATAAGTTGAAATGAATGAATAACGACTTAATAGGTAGGTGTAAGACCACTACACACTCTTCAATCTCACTAACAACTAACCCACTGTCCTGGACAGACAGCCCAGATAGCTGAAGTTTGCCCAGGACAGCGTTCTTGAACCTTATTTGGTTATAAGTATGAAAAAATAAGTTGAAATTGAAAATTCGCCTATATAAAAATAATAAAATAACAGCAGGTCGTATTTGACTTTTTCGAGCCCTTAATACATTAAGTTAACACTGAATTTTCAGAGCATATCAGTGTTCAAAAAGAGGAGGGGTAGGGGGAGGTTGCACATTCTCAGCAGTTTACTGTAGATCTGAACCTGATAATAATGAAGTTGGATTAAATTCATACGAGATATTATTAATATGACCATAACCATGTAGATATTGTATGAAGCAAGTTTATAAAAGCTGAAAATTATAACACACAATCTGCCCACATTTGCATGTCAACCACCAAGTGTGCACATATTATATAAAAGTCCAATTTGAAAATCTATTTTGAGCATGGACCAGAGAATGGCCCCCCGACGTGTTTCATGCATGACGTGGGAAATCGATTGCTGCTCATTACAATGGGACATTCTAGTCTACTTTTCTGATATTTATCACCCAATAAATCAAATTTATAGACTCCGGTTTCAAGCATTCCCGATCAGTCAGGTAATTGGAATCGCTTAAGAAAATGACAAAACGATATGCATTTTCATACTAAACTATAGAGTTGTCACGGCAACCGTTTCTACCAGTTCACCACCATAAAGGGGTGTGCACTTTCTGATCAACACAGGGGGAGGGCAGGATGTAGTCTAATGGTAAAGCGTGGTCAGTCTAGAAACATCCCCTATCATTGGGCTTTTTTTCTCATTCCAGCCAGTGATCCACAACCGGTGTAACAAAGGCCATGGTATATGTCTGTACTATCCTGTCTGTGGGATGCTGCATATAAAAGATCCCTTGCTGCTAATCGAAAAGAGTAACCCATTGTGTGGTGGCAGAAGATTTCCTCTCTTATTATATGTGTGGTTCTTAATCATGTCCGATGCCATATAACAGTAATTAAAATGTGTTGAGCGTCATTAAATAAAACATTCCTTACTTCCTGATCAACAAACATTAAAGTTTGTTTTCTTTAATGACACCACTAGAACACATTGATTAATTAATCATCGGCTATTATATGTGAAACATTTGATAATTCTGACAGTCATCAGATGAAACCCGGTATATTTTTCCTAATGCAGCCAGCGATCTTTTATATGCACTTTCTCACAGACAGAAAAGCACATACCACGGCCTTTGACCAGTTGTGCTGCACTGGTTGGAATGAGAAAAAACCCAATCAGTTGAATGGATCCACCAAGGTGGTTTGATCCTGCGATGCAAGCACCTCAGGTGAACACTCAACCGACTAAGCTAAATCCCGCCTTTCCTCATCAAGAAGAAGTTTGTTTTGTTTAACAACACCACTAGAGCACATTGATTTATTAATCATCAGCTGTTGAATGTCAAACATGGTCATTTTGACAGTCATAGAAAGGAAACCTGCTACATTTTTCCATTAGTAGCAAGGGATCCTTTATATGCACCATCCCACAGACAGGACAGCACATACCACAGCCTTTGACACACCAGTCATGGTGCACTGGCTGGAACGAGAAATAGCTCAATGGGCCCATCGACGGGGATTGATCCTACACCGACCGTGCATCAGGCGTGCTCTTTACCACTGCATGGGCTACGTCCCGTCTCCCTTCCTGATCAACAAAGACAATACATTGTTGTGTGTTGACTCTCTTGCTTTTTCAGGTGGACAGGATGTATCTATTTATCTATTTGAGGTGCCTGGGTCACAAGATTAAAAAAACCCTCAACAAATCCATCCATCCCAACCTGAACCCTAAGACTAAGTCACAGGATGTATCTATTTGAGGTGCCTGGGTCACAAAATAAAAAAAAACCCTCAACAAACCCATCCATCCCAACCTGAGCCCTAAGACTAAGTCACAGGATGTATCTATTTGAGGTGCCTGGGTCACAAAATAAAAAAAAACCTCAACAAACCCATCCATCCCAACCTGAGCCCTAAGACTAAGTCACAGGATGTATCTATTTGAGGTGCCTGGGTCACAAAAAAAAAAACCCTCAACAAACCCATCCATCCCAACCTGAGCCCTAAGACTAAGTCACAGGATGTATCTATTTGAGGTGCCTGGGTCACGAGATAAAAAAAACCCTCAACAAATCCATCCATCCCAACCTGAGCCCTAAGACTAAGTCACAGGATGTATCTATTTGAGGTGCCTGGGTCACGAGATAAAAAAAACCCCTCAACAAATCCATCCATCCCAACCTGAGCCCTAAGGCTAAGTCACAGGATGTATCTATTTGAGGTGCCTGGGTCACGAGATAAAAAAAACCCTCAACAAATCCATCCATCCCAACCTGAGCCCTAAGACTAAGTCACAGGATCAAACTTGCTCAGGATTTTTCCAATTCCAACCAGTACCCCCCATGACTGGTATATCAGTGACTGTGGAAAGTGCATATAAAAGATAGCGTTATTGGCACATGGTGAGGGTGATGATCTAATATTTTGACCTGTTGAATATTTAGAAAAGAAAGAAAGAAATGTTTTATTTAACGATGCACTCAACACATTTTATTTACGGTTATATGGCGTCAGACATATGGTTAAGGACCACACAGATTTTGAGAGGAAACCCACTGTCGCCACTACATGGGCTACTCTTCCGATTAGCAGCAAGGGATCTTTTATTTGCGCTTCCCACAGGCAGGATAGCACAAACCATGGCCTTTGTTGAACCAGTTATGGATCACTGGTCGGTGCAAGTGGTTTACACCTACCCATTGAGCCTTGCGGAGCACTCACTCAGGGTTTGGAGTCGGTATCTGGATTAAAAATCCCATGCCTCGACTGGGATCCGAACCCAGTACCTACCAGCCTGTAGACCGATGGCCTACCACGACGCCACCGAGGCCGGTGTTGAATATTTAGGGGCGGGACGTAGCCCAATGGTAAAAGCATTCGCTTGATGCATGGTCGGTCTATGATCAATCCCCGTTGGTGGACCCATTGGGCTATTTCAAGGTTCCAGCCAGTGCCCCACAACTGGTGTAACAAAGGCCGTGGTATTTACTATTCTGTCTGGGATGGTGCATATAAAAGATCCCTTGCTGCTAATCAAAAAGAATAGCCCATGAAGTGGCAACAGCGGGTTTCCTCCCTCAATATCTATGTGGTCCTTAACCATATGTCCGATGTCATATAACTGTAAATAAAATGTGTTGAGTGCGTCGTTAAATAAACCATTTCCTTCCTTGTTGAATATTTATCCTATAGGACAAGGGCCTCTCTATTTTTACTTCTCTTACCTGAAATGTGCTTGTCAAACCAAAAGCTGTTCGATTATGAACATATCATTAAATTCATTTTGTCAATATACTGTAATTTTCAGTTGATTTTTCCAGTCATACACCCAAAAACCACAGGTCTCTAGTAGGTATGCTCTGCCTTGATCAAATGCCAAAATAAACATGTTAAACATCAATTGGCCATAGTTTAAAATAAGATGAGGTATCATTGATTAAACAAAATTAATATTCCATTCCTACATGTGTAATTATTAGTCTGGACAGGGATGTGAGACCCATTTACAAATAAAAGCTGAAATGATCCTTAAAAAGCTACTAACTATATAATTATATGAATCCTTAAAAAGTTACTTATTTATCCTATAACTTACCCATGATATCCATGTCATAAACCCATGTGATAATTTAGTTTATTAACCCGGTTAATAATGGTATGCAAATTTGCAAGGTCTGTAGGTAATCAGACCGGAACTATTTTGTACATTTTTTATGAAAAACATGGATGATGTAATCGGAAAAACTGTCATTATTGACAAAAAGGGTTATGGAACAATTCAAGCTGTGCTGGACAATTCTGAATACAAGATACTTATTGACGGAACTGATTACGAACATGTTTTTAATATATCTCGGTTATCCTCAGTAGCAAACTGTCATACGCCGTTGACATCAGACCGCTTGCATCGCATCACTTGCAGACAACGTCAAGCATTAGATCTAACCATGACGACACAGGTAGATTTATTCCAGTGAAAGATTTCATGATCCGCTAACCAAATTGCAAACACTGCTAAAAATACACTTTATGACATGAAACTTTTTTATAAATTCTTTAATGTCCTGAACAAATCTCCCAGTCCTGTGCCTGTCAAACGCAGAAGAATCCTCGACTTGAGCAGCGACAGTGAATAGTTATCAATTCACTTATTGCCGCCCCGTATATAGGTTAAAGCACTGTTCTGTTGACTTGCTGCTGTTGTTGCTTTTAATAATCGTTTCTGGGTTTTAATTATTTACTAAAATATTTTATTGCTATGAATATTGTTATTTATATCTATTAATTCGTAGAGTTATTGGAGAACTATATTGTGGCATAATCTACTTCTTATGAGAGTAGCGAGTAAATGTTTAATGTTGTTTGGTAAATATCAACAACAACAAAAAAAAATTAAGGGAGTTATAGGATAAATAGAATTCGCTACTTGTGTTGTTAATCGGTATTTGTCTCCACAGAGCCTCCACAAATATCAATTAACTAACACTTGGTTGATATTTTCCATATTAATAAACACTTGTGATGAAATCTCTACATATTTATCATATAATATCTTACATTTTCAGTGCAATGTGATATTTTTCAACTTTGCAAATTGTAAATTAATCGAGGTCACAGTACTAGCAAACGTACTAATGTGACACTCCATAATTGACATATGCATTCATAGTCATCAAATAAAAACATTTCAATAGCAATTTTACACTGAAAGCTGTCCAGCATTCAGAAAACAAAAACCGTTAAACACTAGTTTCTTTTGATGTAAGGACATCCAAAATGACGTCATTCAAGTTTGACATCATTTTCATTTAAAAAGACACAGCGCGACATATTCTTATGTCATTTGAATATCTAGTAATGACAGACTGGAATTAAAGTTGCGTGTACAGTTTACAAAAGCATGTATTAAGCTTGAAATTATATGATAAAGAGATTATTACCCAGAGGCTCGTATAATACAATTTTTATTCATATTATATGATATTGACAACACTGGTAATAACCTCCCACCCTCCCCCATCCCCTCGCTCTCCCTCCATCTCTCTCTCTCTCTCTCTCTCTTTCATTATCTCTCTTATTCTCTCTCTATCTCTCTCTCCAAACATTTTCCTTTACAAGAAGGATTATGACAACCAACATTTGCAAAATGATTCCAAAACCAAGCATGGCATGACAAAAAGTTAAAAAGTTCAAATTGGTTTTGTGTAACACCACCACTAGAACACATGGATTTATTAATCGTTGCCTACTGGATATTAAACATCTGGTAATTTTGACCTAGTCTTCAGAGGAAACCCGCTCTACTGTTTCCATTAGCAGCAAGGGATCTATTATAAGCACATACAGACAGGATAGCATAAACCATGACCTTTGATACACTAGCGGTGACAGGAAAAGACCCGGAAAAATGTATCCACTGAGGTGATTCGATCCAGTGACGCAAGCACCACGGGTGAGCACTCTACCAACTGAGCTAGATCCCGCCCCATGACGACAAGAAGTCTGACTTCAAAGGCTAGTTTTATAAATTGAAATCTGGATGTTGGTGTCAGCGGTGGGAAATGAATGCTTAACTAACAATCATCGTGAGGGTTGCTCCTCGAGCCTGCCGATGTGCTATCAGAACGTCTTCCTCACGGCTAAGCGAGGTGCACAGGACGTGAGTACAACGAGCGATAAATCAAAACAGGAAGCACACTGAAATCAATGAAAGGAAATCAGCCCACTCGGCGACCGACACCGTTTGCAGCTTGTACCTCCGCCATGACAAGATGTGTACTAATCACTCTCACCAGCGAACCTGCCAAAACACTTCGGTCAGCCGCAGTCGGGTATTATACACAATGGCATGCCATATATAAAGAACGGGGGTGACTCACTCATTTTGTTAAATATAAGTTATGAAAGAAAACAAAATTGTCATGTAATGGTGGAGGGGGTTAAGTCCTTTTTTTGAAAATTCAAATTATGAAAAAAAGAAAAATATCATATACATATTTTTTTATTAAAATTTTTATTTTTTAAATATTTAAAGAGAGAGTGTCAATTGGCAGGATTTGAACTTACTGCGCCAATTGTGTTATGACAGAATTTCTTATAATGTAATCACTTGCCATTCGCATTTATACGTCATACAATGTTCATGCCACGTAATGATGGGGATTGTGGCAAGTGTTTAGTTTTTTAAAATATAAATATAAATGTAAAATGGGATACTAATTTTATATATAAATGTAAAATGGGATACTAATTTTAAAAATATTTTCTTGTATTCATATCATCCCAACTGTGGAAATGTCACATGAAATATTTTAGTTGCATTGTTCTTTTACACTTGTAAAGTTACAACTGTAAAATGTTATGCCACATAATTATGGGGTTAACAAAACAAAATTTAAAATCATTATGATGCTCTTTTTAATTGGGAGGAGCTTAATTTAAAATGTACAAAAATACATTTGTGTTATTACAGAATTCCATGTGATATGATGGGATTAGGCAACTGTTTTTAAAAATACAGATTCTGAAATCCATGTTTTGTTTTGATTTTAATTTCTATTCCTAAGATTTACAAATGTAAATAGTAAACATGGCTTATTTTTAAAAATGCATGTCAACAAATTATTTTTATAGCTTTCATCTCACCTTAATCATAAATTTTGTCATGAATTACAAGAAAAAATATTAAAATTGCTCCCAACTGAAAAATCATATAACTGAAATATGTGGGGTTGGGGGGGGGGGGGGGGGTTGGGGTTTTTTAGTACACATACTTAGCACTGTCTCAAAATAAGATACATTTTTAGTTATTGTACTTAACATAAAATTATCTAAAATCTACTTTGAAAATGATGGTGATGATGGTCTATAGTAACTTGGGTTTAAAATGAATACGAAATAGATAAGTGTTAATTCGGCAAATTTTGTGTAAATGTGTAATCAAATTCAGTTTATTTTCACTAATCAAAATGTAAAAGAGAGGCTCAAGAAATGTTCTCAAATTAATTTCTGAAGAGAATTTTGGGAGCCACTGTAACATAAAATATGTCCCATACAGCAGTGAAATTTCCCTCGCACTATATATAGTATGTATGGTACGGTAGTCGTAGTGCCAAGACTAAGTATCAAAATAACCATAAGACACCAAATACATACACGGCAAAACCCCTCTAAACCAGACACCCGTAAAACCAAGCAAAAGTCTGGTTTATACTGATATTTAAAAATATTTTGACAGAATTCCAGTTTATTGAGGGACTGGTTCTGAGGGTTTCATTGTACTAGCAGCTGTAGCCTAAAAACAAACATTTCTTTATGTATGGTGATCTACAGCTTAAAGCCAAGATTTCACATATTTCATGCACAGGTTCATTGGGGTTTCACTGTAGTAGTATAGGTATGGGAACTCTTTATGTGCCCCTATCCAAAATTAGGTTCAGCCACGTCCATCCCGGATCCGACCTCTGACATTGCCAGGGGCTCGTTCCAGGGTGGGAATCTGTAGTAGTAGCTTTAACTTAAAAACACACATGGTGAGCTACAGCTTAAAGCCAAAATTTGCTTCCGTACATATATTTCATGCATAGGCATCTGGGACATTGCTAGGTTGAGTGATATTGACTCCCTCTGTGTATCAGGTGTCTGGTGGCTTTAACAAATCACTGAAAAAAAAATTATTTTCATTTTTCATATATCCACAATCAGATAATAAATAAATTATTACAACCACGCATAATCTTTAACAAAAGTTTAAAACTTAATTAAGAATGTTTGTATTGTTATCCTTAATTTCACTCATTCATTCATGTATTTCTCTCTCTCTCTCTCACACTGTATCTCTCGTCACTCTCCCTCTCTAAAAAAAACCCCATTCAAACTGATCTAAAAAAAATCAATTTGGGTAAGGCAGACTGTCCGTCCCCCACCCCTCTTTCTCTCTAAGCATAACACTGAAACCGTTCTAAAGAAAGCAATGAGGGTAAGACAGATTTAATCCCTTCTTTCCTCCCTCCCTCCCTGTCTGTCTGTCTGTCACTAACTCTCTCTCTCAAAGACTAACTGTGAAAACAATGTTAAGAAAGCAATGAGGATAAGACACTGGAGAAGCAGAGCAAGAAGAAACTGAAGACGCAGTTTGCGTAGTTTTACATGCACAACTGGATATTTGCCGCCGAGACAGACTGAGAGTTCATTAGCCCGACTGCAAGACAGTGTGTGCAAAGAAGTGAATAATCAATTATGACACTTATTGAGATTGTCAGTTGGGTTAAAAATTGATTAAATTTTTTTTTTCTTTTTCATTCCCTCTCCTGGCAGCTTTGGACTGCAACCATTTTATCGGTACAAGGAAACAGTTAACCTGAGGTGTACACACAGCACATCGATAGGCATACATAATTCACAATCCTATCTAATTCTGTTGTCCTTTGGGCAATTTGCAGACAGCAGATTTGCAATATGGCTCACACCGCTATCCAAACATCATAAACGGATTTCGCTAATTGATCTTGAAGGTAATGGATGAGCCCAGGACCGAGACGGCAACAATCACAGGTCTAATTATGGAGTGCTTACACGACTAAAGATTACTTCAAACAAGCAAACAACTGAGGCAGAATGCTCTGGGATAGCAAGATTATGTTATCCCCGCCTGTCAGATTGTAGGGTGGTTACAAGCTGAAGGATTAGATCGAACAAGCAAACAACTCAAGCAAAATATTATACTGGGAGAGGGATATTTCTTAACATAATAAAGATTACACTATCCTTCTTCCAATCCTGTGTATAGTCACATGTATGCAGAAATCGGAATAAACAAAATTACTGATAACCTGTGTGTATGTTAACATAAATTACTAGCCTGGTCATGAGCGTAGGAAGGTGCCAAAAAGTGTGTGTGTGTGGGGGGGGGGGGGGGGGGGGGGGCACACTTTTATACTTACACACTTTTACACCATTATAAAGCAAATATAAATGCAAAATATTGGAAAAGTGCCCCCCGTCTCTCTCCCCCCCCCCCCCCACTTCCTACGCCAGTGCTGATAGTGGTAACATAGGTTATGCCACTTAATTTATGAAGCTTATAATCCTTAAAATTCTTTAACAAACAAGCTGACATTTTGTTATTCATTCTCATTGTACTGATACTGTGTGTAATTTATATTTAAACAGAACACACTTTGACATCAAAATTTAGGTGGTGGTGTTTTTGTCCATGTTTTTAATTCAAAACAATTTGTAGAAAATGTTTAAGTATCATTCTCGACTTTCTTGACATGTGGTAATTTCCTGATAATTTAAACAACCGTTTTCGACTTATTTGAATGACCAGATATATTAAATTAAGAGACAAAAGTTAGCAGCAGATTTTACACATACAGTGGATGCTTCCAAACCAGCATCCTCTCAAAATCTGTGTGGTCCTTAACCATATGTCTGACGCCATATAACCGTAAATAAAATGTGTTTCTTTCTTTCTGTGTAATCTAGATTACAGTCTAAACCATAACACCATCAGAAGTTCTATCCAGACAGTTAATTTAATTTATTGCGTTTTAAACTCTGCCTAATCCAGGTTCTGTCTACCTCAGATATAGGATGTAAATTCAAGAACAAAGGAGTCTTTTGTATAGTAGTTATCTCTCTCTACACCGGCTTATCATTCAATATTGCAAAAGTGTGTGTATTTGGTGACATGGTGGACAATGGCAGACAACAATTAATAAGTAATTTAGCTGCTGAACAATGTCCTACACCTCTTGGGATTGAAAGAAAGAAATGTTTTATTTAACGACGCACTCAACACATTTTATTTACAGTTATATGGCGTCAGACATATGGTTAAGGACCACACAGGTATTGAGAAAGGAAACCCACTGTCGCCACTTCATGAGCTACTCTTTTTCAATTAGCAGCAAGGGATCTTTTATATGCACCATCCCACAGAGAGGATAGAACATACCATGGCCTTTATTAAACCAGTTGTTGAGAACTGGCTGGAACGAGAAATAGCCCAATGTGTCCACCGACGGGGATGTGTATTTGGTGACATGGTGGACAATGGCAAACAATTATTAAGTAATTTGGCTGCTGAACAAGGTCCTACACCTCTTGTGATTGATTATATATCAATTCAGTGTTAGGAGAGGTCTGCGAGACGGTATGCAACTAAATTTGAATTGAAAATGTATGTCTCATCACTCTGTTAATACTCTATATATACATAATTAATTACTAACAGTTCTGTGAGGACTTGGGTTATTCCCTAATGACTGCATATGGAAATAACCAAGTGGAAGTCCTCTTTTTGGCAGTGCAAGAGGGATGCAATATTCAGTAAGGTGTCTTCTTTGAAGTAGCTGTCCTACAGATGAGGCATTAGATAGTGATTCATAGAATCAACCACTATTTTGCTTAAAGGGACATTCCTGAGTTTGCTGCAACCTTTAATATGTTGTCGACTAAGACAGCCTTTTTAACGATTGAAATTGCATATCAAATAAAAAAAAATTGCATAAAATATTAGTGGCTGTATATTAAACGTGTTTCTGATCGTTCTAATATTTTTACTAGGTTAAATTTAATTATATTTCCTAAAATATAATTTTTTCGTACCTATGAAATCATTTGAAGACAGAATCCAGTTTGGGTTTCTTACAAATATTAAGACAACCAGAAACACATTGAATATACAGACACTGATATTCTAAACAAGAAAATGTATTTAATATGTAAGTTTGATCATAGAAATATTTTATTAGTCGGAAACATCTTACAATGCAGCAAACTCAGGAATGTCCCTTTAATACCCATTATTGGCAAAAAATAAACGTATGAGAGATTATAAAGTGGTTACGGTCATAGTGTAAACTGAATTAATAGTATTTATTTCTGCTCTGGTAGATGGTCAGAACATATGTAATATACAGACTTGCTATATTTTTTTGAGAGTTGATAACTCATCAAGATAACAGTCTCGAGTAAAACCTGGCACTTCGTGTATATATTATTCAAGGTTCAGGATGATGTTTGTGATTGCTAAAAATAAAACTGCACTGAATTTTTTTACTTATCCACTGGACAACCACGAGGCATATTTTTCTTGTCCAAATAAGATTTTCACTTGTCGGGACAAACAGACAAGCACTTATTTCAAACACTGATACCGGTACATTTCGTCAGTCCCACCTAAAGCCGGATTAGACAAGAGTCCACTGTATTTCATTATAACGACCATAGGAATCATCAGTTAACATTTTCCATGACAATCAATTGTGCACTTCATAATTGCTGGAACCCAACCGATCAGTTTCCGATATGAATCGATCACTGGAACATCATCAATAATGACGAACAGTCTCTGTTCCTCAAACAAAGCAACTGATAGCATTCCCTCAAGTGAGGGCCATATAAGAATTCAATAAAGTCACAAAGGTAGGATTTTTTAATATTCAATGTACAGTTCCTTGTCAAATATGTCTGATAATTCTAACTTTATTTAGAACCCACTGATGTCATCCATGCTACTGTACTTCTTTGAGTTAGTAGAAAAGGATATTGTGACATGGTTTTTTCCATGAATACACACCTTAGTGTATGTTCGCAACATTTAAATTTCGCGAATGTCCATTGGCATCTAAAAAAAGTACATACATGTGAAAATAATGCATGCGAATAAATTTCGCAAATTGAGGTTGGGTGCAAACAATGCAATATTAATAAGCATGCAATTTTCACGGTTTACAGAATATGAATTTTCCTCGAAACGTGTCAGCACATACCAAGGTTTTAAATTTGTTATGATATATCAATTATCAGTCATGGTACATGGGTTGGAATGAAAATAAACATCTTCAGAAAGTATTCGCCCAATTATGATGGACGAGTTAAAAAATTAAACTACCAGTCAGATTGGCGATATGTCTTTTTCTGATTGACCATAATATTTATTTTTTTTTTCTTCATTGTATCCATGACTCATCAACATCAGCCATGTCAGAATTCCAAACCATTCAAACAAATGGTTCAGAATGATGACGTAATACACATTGTACTGTATGTACTGTATTGACAACAGATGACTTCATAGTTCCGAACTGCACAAGCGCAACATTCCAGAAACAAAGCCGGTCACAGGTTGTTGAAAGTATGATGCCGATGTGTGTCACTTTAATTTTGTAAATCTATATGAAAGAAATATTAAAACCTTTGTAGAAGTGGTAGAAATACTAGCGGACTAGTACATTTTAGTTGGTTTTAGTCTGGCTGGCTAGTGAAATATTTTCCATTTTCTTCCAATTCGGATAATAAAAGTTAAGGCTGAAAAAAACAATTCAGTCTATGGTCAGACCAAAGTTCCAGAATTGATGCCGCTTTTTTTTCTTCTTTTTTTAAAGCATGGATTGCACACAAAAGGTGGATATATTTAGGGTTTTTTTGTCCTCCTCATCTTTCTTGGTCCATCCTCAATGTCCATGGTGCCCCTCCTTTGCCTTGGTACCCTAAATATTTTCCTAAAGAGTAGCACGTAGGCTTCTGTACAACCCACAGGTTACTCCTAAAAAACCCAATGTCATACTGCAGCAATTTTTGTTTTTTTATATGTTGACACATGAGGTCAAAATCAAAGAAACAACCAGCCTTGGCGGTGTAGTGGTTAAACCAGTATTGGGTTTGCACCCCAGTACCACATCAGATCATAACTTAGATTTCACCCAGAGTGAGTTTTAACAGGAGTTGTAAAGCTATGACATTTCATTTCAACTTATTTTCGTGCTTATATCCACTTATGGTTCAAGCATGCTATCCTGGGCACACACCTCAGCTATCTGGGTTGTCTGTCTAGGACAGTGGGTTAGTTGTTAGTGATTAGTGAGAGAGAAGAGGGTGTAGCGGTCTTTCACCTACCCACTGAGTTGTTAAAACTTGCTCTGAGTGGGAGCCGGTACCGGGCTGCGAACCCTGTACCTACCAGCCTTATGTCTGATGGCTTAACCACGACACCACTGAGGCCAGTAAGCTATGACACTAACTTCTCTCTCACTAACCACTAACAATTAACATTATAACCCACTGTTCTAGACAGCCACAATTGCTAATTGTATGTGCTCAAGACCTTATGGTAATTGGATATAAGCACAAAAATTAATTGAAATCAAATCAAATCGAAAGACAGAAACATTTTGGGTTGTACATGTACAAGGATATCAAGTGATAGTGTTAAAATTAATGTGGATGAACTTTTGTAAATAGTTAAAAAATAAAATTATTCTCTAGGTTTGTTTTTTTGTTTTTTGAGACTCAAACTAGCGGTTGTGTATCTCCAAATAACAAATGATTTTCTTTTTCAATAACATTGGATGTTTTTCAATAACACATGGATGTTTTTCAGTAACACATAATGCCTTTTGTTAACAAGTGATTTAGTTGTTTGAACACAAATTTGTCACGAACTGTTTGATGTGAGACCGAATGCTGTACAAACATTTAGTCCTTGCATTAACGTCAGCTTTGGCTGCATGTCATTAACTGGAAGATATTGTGAAAACATCTAGATACAGTTTGTTTCTTCAACATGGTATATATTAAACTACCAAACAGCATTTGATCTTGTACATGTATATATGACAAGATCACACTGATACGCTTTATATCAAGAAAGAAAAAGAAAGAAAAAGAAAGAAAGAAAAGACTTTTTTTTAATGGAAATTAACAAAACATTATATTTCTTAGAAATACATGTATCTTGATACATTACAAAATGGATACATGAAATTATCTTGTGTCTTATGCTCATATAATTTTGATTATCCAATGAAACTTCTGTAAAGTCTAGTTTTAAGAGGTATCCGTTTTACAGAGGTTCTCTTGTGCACAGAAATTTAAATCTGGACCATAAAAAATGTCCGGTTTTAAAGGAATTCCGAATTACAGAGGGTCCTGTTTTGAGAGGTTTCACTGTACATGTATATACATGCATTACACATATATATTGAACAACAATCCCTGTGACACCCTCTGAATCCACCAAATGGAAGGAATGGAAGGAATGTTTTATTTAACGGCGCATTCAACACATTTTATTTACGGTTATATGGTGTCAGACATATGGTTAAGGACCACACAGATATTGAGAGAGAATACCCACTGTCGCCACTTCATGGGCTACTCTTTTCGATTAGCAGCAAGGGGTCTTTTATATGCATCATCCCACAGACAGGGTAGTACATACCATAGCCTTTGATATACCAGTCATGGTGCACTGGCTGGAACGAGAAATAGCCCAATGGGCCCACCGACGGGGATCGATCCCACACCCATCGAGCATGAGCGCTTTACCACTGGGCTACGTCCCGCCCCCAAATCCACCAAAATGAGACCCATATCCAGATGGCTAAAAGAGGCACAGATAGGGAGGAGCTGACCGTGCATAAGTCCTTCCAAATACCAATTATCAACATTCATCAATACTGGCAAAATCTGGGCTTGCCTTAGACTGAATGAGAGACGAACAGAGCAAGATCAAGATGTCCTCGGTGGCCCTCACAACACTTTGTAAATATCACAAACATTTAGTTGGAAAACTAATTCAAGCTCAGAATCAATGGTGTTTTCATTGCAAATCTTTTGCTCATCAAGTTAAAATGAATGTCTTAAGAAGTAATACACAAAATCCTCCTATTAAATTGTAAACATGATGATGAAATCAACATGTCCACTTTTTTTTTTTAATTAATTGCTTGTAACCGAAATGCAATGAGAATACTAGTGCATTTGGTTTCAGGCACAATACCACCATTTGTTATGTGTTTACTTGTTATGTCCTTACTAAGTTTCATGTACTTGTTTTAACAGCTGAATATAGTCTAGTTCTTCATTAGGTTTTTTTTTTTTAATTTAAATACTGAAATATCTTTTAAATTTTTTTTGTTGATAATTACAATTTTCAGGATTTAAATAACCCATTGGTTTGAATATATATATATATATTTGTGATTTTTTAATATTTAGATATCAACTATGCAAGTGGTATGCTACCACTTATGTGAAGGCGTGCTCTGGTATAAAGGTAGACAACTCAAAACTTTCTATGGTCAATCTACACTAACATGTATGTTGATTTTTGTTTGCATGGACATTACAGTGCTAATATACTTCCTAAAACCAGCAGTCACATAGCCGTTTTGACACTGTCTTATTTTTCACAGAATATCATCCAATATAAAAAATGTATTGAAATGCATGCAAAATAAATGGTGGTATGCAACCTTCAATTTCCACAGACATTTGGTAATATTTTCTATACATTATTACTGCTTTATATATGAGATCACAATACATGCATTTTGATATCATTATCAACACTACAAAATTTGAACTAATCAGGCATCATGGTTATTTTTAAGTGGGAACAATATTTTAAAATCTAGGTAACTGGAAATCAGTTCATGTGGTAAAAATCTACATGTAGGTAAACAATTGTTTGGTTCCAATGTATGTTAAATTAATCAATAAACTGTCTCAAACTTGCACTGAAATTAAAATTATTATCTGAAGGTTTGCACAGTTCTTTTGCATAAAATACTGTATCTTGTTTTATTAATTATGTATTTATAGTTATGTATTAAATTAATATTATTAAATTATTTTTAATAAACATTCAAATAACACATGAACCCAAATGCTGAGTATACATGTATTTGAGAAGGGCTGTTTCTGGGTTAATAACATTGGGTTGGGTGGGGGTTGAGGTGGGGCTGAGGTACAGTATTTTTTTTATGCTTGGTGGTTCTGCCTCAACTGCTTTTTCTCATGCATCCTTGGTTTAAACCGGCCTCGGTGGCGTAGTGGTTAGGCCATCGGTCTACAGGCTGGTAGGTACTGGGATCGGATCCCAGTCGAGGTATGGGATTTTTAATCCAAATACCGACTCCAAACCCTGAGTGAGTGCTCTGCAAGGCTCAATGGGTAGGTGTAAACCACTTGTACCGACCAGTGATCCATAACTGGTTCAACAAAGGCCATGGTTTGTGCTATCCTGCCTGTGGGAAGTGCAAATAAAAGATCCCTTGCTGCCTGTCATAAAAGAGTAGCCTATGTGGTGACAGCGGGTTTCCTAAAAAAAAACAAATCTGTGTGGTCCTTAACCATATGTCTGACACCATATAACCGTAAATAAAATGTGTTGAGTGCCTCGTTAAATAAAACACTTCTTTCTTTCCTTGGTTTAATTAAAAATGCATTTTGTGAGTGGTGGGCATGGAACATTTTTTTTTTTTAAATTTGATTACAGATATTTCTAGTCAATTAAAAATTGATTATCAACTACTGTTTAATGTGGGTACATATACATACATGTAGGAACAAAAAAGAAGAAAAACAGTCATACAAAATGGCCATATCACACGGACAGAATTGTACATATATACATACGTGTACACGTATCAAGGAAGGAAATGTTTTATTTAATGACATGCTCAACACATTTTATATGCAATTATATAACATCAGACATATGGTTAAGGACCACACAGATATAGAGAGGGGAAACACGCTGTTGCCACTTCATTGGCTACTCTTTTCAATTAGCAGTGCTCAAGGGATCTTTTATATGCACCATCCCACAGACAGGATAGTGCATATCACGGCCTTTGTTACACCAGTTGTGGAGCACTGGCTGGAACAAGATCGATCCTAAATGACTGCACATCAACCAAGCACTTTACTACTGGGCTACGTCCCACCCCCTGTACATGTATGTATGTATCATGTTCTTTAATATGCAAGTCGTGGAGCACTGGAGCAAGTTTTTTTTGTTTAACAACACCACTAGAACACATTGCCCCTGCTGTAACCTCACTGTGGTGCAGGGGTGTAACATTTTCTTTGAGAATGGCCAATACAGCACAAAATTTAAGTTTTGAGTAAAATTCAGTATCCGTAAAATTCTGTGATATTTGTGTTTTTGCACAGTTCTTTACACTGTTGTTTACACTGTTTTTGTTTAAACCTTGAATTTTTATACTGATGTTGATCATCACTTTATTTATTTGCATTACCATAGTTTGACACCCAATAGCCGATGTGTTTTTTGTGCTGGGGTGTTGTTAAACATTCATTCATTCATTAGAGCACATTGATTTATTAATCATCGGCTATTGATGTAAAACAATTTCGTCTTAGAGAGGAAACCGGCTATATTTTTCCATTAGCAGCCTAGATTGCATCAAAGTCAAGACGATAAACATTATGCCCAAAATAATCATGACCAAATTAAGTACACACATGCTGACCTCAAAATATTTTACCTCAAAACCACTAAAATGTTAAGTTTAATTAGATTTTAAAATAACTTGAAATGCATTTCTGAATATTGTTAACTCTAAAGCAGCTGTTAATGACAGTACTGAACTATAAAATGATCTTCCTGCATTCAAAAAAGACAAAAGTCCCCGTTGTGCCCAAATTAGTGAGATCTAAAGCACTGATTATGAGCAAGGGATCTTTTATATGCACTATTCCAAACAGAATAGCACATATCTTTAAGTTTAATATGCCAGTTGTAGTGCACGGACTGAAACAAGAAATAGGACAATGGGCCCACTAACGGGGATTGATCCTAGATTGACCGCACCGCAAGCGGGCACTTTACCACTGGGCTACGTCCCACACCTGGTTATAAATAACTCAAAATAATATTTAAGTTTTACAATAAGTGGCTACAATAAATAAAACCAAAAAAGAAAATATGTTCTACTTGACATTGTTAAATAAATTGTTCAAATTTAGAAGCATATTTAGGTGAATATTGCTATGTACAGTTATAATATACACAAGAAAGCTTAATGTAAAATTTCATGTAAATTACTAGTAAAAAACTGAGAAAATGGCTGAGGTTGTTGACTGGAATGAGTGCAGAGAAAAGCAAAATCTTTCAGTACTGTACCAATTTGGCAAAAGCGGCAAATACATGTAGGTTGTTCAAGCATGATTCTATGCAAAATGCACACAAATGAAATATGCAGCTGTAATAAACCTACCATGAGTGGGTATGTTGAATTTACATACATGTATAGGCCTATAGGTGTATAACTATTACTTGGACAATTTCTGTTGGAAATTTCTGTGGTTTCCTCCACAAATATGGAGTGTAAACTGTCACAAATCAATGGATTATGATTATAATAATACATAGAGGTGTATATTACAGACAGTTACAGAATAATTTTAATGGTGCAATGTGCAGAAAAAATTATAATTTTACATAAATTAATTTCATAATTTCAATAACACATTCTTTTTTTCCCCTACCAAGTTAATCAGTGATTATAATACAAAAATGGACAAATCTGGTGCAAAAATTGTAAATATCTGGTATAAAATGACTTGCCAACAACATTACAACCACCCAAAACGAGCCCCATTTAACCCTGTGGGGGCCTCTACCAGCGATCGTCAATGTGATCAGTGTCTCTCACCTTCTGATAAACCATGGGTTTTTGTTTGTGGTTTTGGTCCATGTCCATGGTTTCTGAACTGATGGTCATTCTTGTCTGATGCAATATGAAGCATTACTGAAGACTTCTTTTAACAAAAAAGGCAACTTTATCCTGTTTATATCCGTTCCGTCCTGACATTGCGGAAGCCTCTGGCTGTATGCTTGTGCCGCTTACAGCATTGACGTAAATACGATTGTCTGGACAACTAATTTATACTTCACTCTGTGATGTAAAGGTCGCCTGCTGTTCACCATTATGGGAATCCCGATGACGCAAGCAGATACACACTCGTTTGCCAGTAATTAATATTTTTTTTCACTTATTAACCCATCACTTCATTATTATTTCCTGTTCACATCACAGGTGTATAAATCACAGGAGAAAATAGGCTAGTAATAGTTTTCTTGTTCTTGTTTTATTTATTTAAAACATTTTTTTTTAAATCCTGTTACATTTTAATTCAAATTTGTTTTAACAATACCACTAGAGCACACTGATTTAGTAATCGTCGGCAATTGGATGTCATACATTTGGTAATTTTGAAATATTATAGTCTTAGAGAGGAAACCCGCTATATTTTCCCATTGCTTGCAAGGGATGTTTTATATGATAAGATCTGAGGCCCATTTCTACATAACATGTAGAGAGAAAGACACACACACACACACACACACACACACACATACACACACAATCTGCACAGTGTATATATTTTGCATTGTATGTATATATATTATACATACATACATACATACATACATACATACATACATACATACATACATACATACATACATACATACAAAGGTCTTCTTAATACACAATTACCTTAACATAGGTCATGCTGTTCTGTCTTCACAAAAATGTATATTCTTAGGAGGGTGGGGGTATAGCAAACAACGTTAAAAAAAAGTAGTAGGTTATATAGAGTTTGTTGTTAGAATCCATATGAAAATAAAATATTGTTTGAATATATATATAATGTGATTGGGTGAGGGTATGGCACAATGCTTCCCACCCCTACCTCCACCCTCCAACTCCCTCTGGTTACGTGGTGCTCGTACCATCGTTTTTGTGTTCACCTTCATCTCATGTTAGGCGCAGAAATCAGTCAAGCGAGCGTTCGCAATTATCCGCCTGGCACATTTTACGACATTTTATGTCTAATTGTCGCTGATTAACAATATGCAAAAGTGTCGTAAAAACGGACTTTTATGTGCCTTGCTTTCTGACCCAGTCAAATTAGTAGTCCGCTTGGCAAATCTGAAAGAAAACTACAAATGAATTAGGACAAAAGAAATGAATGGCCAACAATTATACACTGCCGTGTTATAAAAATGTCTTCGTAAAAACAAGATTGCAAACTGTAGGAACTATTATAATGCCTGTACTTGATTATGTTTAAGGGCATTTATCTGACTCTCGGGTAATTAAGTACCCCCATTATCCCCATACAAGTGTGCAACAGAAATTAGAGCGCCGGTTTTATGACTGAACATTTGCATATCGATTCCGAATGAGAAACAAATCTCTTTGATTTTCTTTTTCATTTTCAGGCGCGGATCCAAAAGAATGGTGTTGGGTGTGTGCACCGCGTCGAAATTCGAAATGCCCCGAGAAATCCATTGCAAAGATACAATTAATTTATTTGTATTTAGTGGGGGACATATAGTTTTAACGGCATGGTATTTGGACTTTGGAGGGAGAATAGTATATAATGCATGTTAGTTAACTTTTGAATATTTTAAGTGCCCTTTTCAAAAGTTGCACCTCTCCCTCAATACTATAGGTACCCTTTTTAAACGCTGCATCCCTCGTGGACAAATCATGCATACGCCCCTGTTTTTTTTAATGTTCATGGGTCATATTTAACCTAAATAAATATAGTGGGGGGGGGGGGGGGGGAAAGGGGCAAGTAAAAAACAAGAAAGAAAGAAACGAAACAAACAAACAAGAAAGAAAGAAAGAAAGAAAGAAACAAACAAACAAACAAACAAACAAACAAACAAGAAAGAAACAAACAAACAAAAGAACCGGGTTATAGTAATATGGTGATAGGGTGATTGTCTTCAGCTAGACTTCTTTTTCTGCTATCCCACCCATGTCAGATGGGTAGTCCAGTATACCGCCGTCTGCCTTTGCGACGTCGCCGTTCCCCACAGCTTCTCCCTCAGGTCCACTGCACTGGGCCACGTTTGCTGTCGCAGGATGTCGAAGGTGGGACAGGATTTGAGAATACGGGCTGGCGTCTGTGGACCAGTGCCACACGGGCACTCGTCCGTGTGAGAGATTTTTTGCCTGAAGAGATGCGAGAGGAGCTGACAATGTCCTGTTCTGAGTCTGAAGATGGTGACCTGTTGTGCCCTGTCCAGCTGGTAGATGCCATTCCTTTTAGGCCCTGTCTGCAGACGCTGCCTCCACAAGGTCTTGAAGTGGGTTTTTTTTAGAAGGGGTTTTTTTTAGAAGGGGGGACAACTGCGCTTGCCTCCATCCCTTCTTGGGGGCAGACCCTAGCGCAGTCGGTAGAGGGCTTGCTTATGTGCTTTGATCGCAGGATCGAACCTCCTCGGTGGATCATTTATCTGGTTGTTTTCCTTTTACGTCCCAATCAGTACTCCGCAGCTGATATATCGACGGTAGTGGTATGTACTGTCCTGTCTGGGGGAAAATGCATATAAAAGATCCCTTGCTGCTAATGGAAAAATGTAGCGGGTTTCCTCTGAAGATTACGACTCAAAATTACCAAATGTTTGACATCCAGTTACCGATGATTAATAAATCAATGTGCTCTAGTGGTGTCATTAAACAAATCAAACTTAAACGTTAACGTTTAACCATTCCTTCCACAATGTATGATCCTAAACTGGAGTCCTTGAGACAGTCCAGACTGCTGGACTGTGTCCCCAGGACAGCGTGCTTGAACCTTAATTGGCTATAGGCACGTCAAATATTTATAATTAAGTATGTAAGTAAGTAGTAAGTAAGTAAGTAAGTAAGTAAGTAAGTAAGTAACTGGAGTTCGGAGTAGGTTCTGATGCATTCTGCTATGGGTAGGGGTGAGACGTAGCCCAGTAGTATAGCGCTCGCTTCATGCGCGGTCGGTTTAGGATCGATCCCCGTCAGTGGGTCCAGTGGGCTATTTCTCGCTCCAGCCAGTGCACCACGACTGGTACATCAAAGACCGTGGAATGTGCTATTCTGTCTATGGGATGGTGTATATAAAATATCCCTTGCTGTTAATCGAAAAGAGTAGCCCACGAAGTGGCGACAGCGGGTTTCCTCTCTCAATATCTGTGTGGTTCTTAACCATATGTCCGACGCCATATAACCGTCAATAAAATGTGTTGAGTGTGTCGTTAAATAAAAACATTTCCTTTCTGCTATGGGTAGTTTAGTATAATTGTATTTCATTTATATTCAAACGAGAGACTCCCGCAGAAGAGCATCATCGCGCTAAACGTTTTGCGAGTCGTTAATCCAATCCTACCATCCTAGAAAATAATTCCTGGCACAAAATGTCTGTCGATGTTTGAAGACAGTAATTAACAAACTATTTTGGGCGGACCATTTAATTATTTATATCAGACGATGAGCGAGTATAATTCATTAATCATTCGCGAAAAAAAACCCAGCCAAAAAACAAAACAAAAACACAAACAAAAATCAACAGCAACAAACAAACAAAAACAAACAAACAAACAAAACAAAAATAAAACAATAAAAAAAACCCACTTACTTTTTAACATAAAACCTCCCGCTAAAGCTGAGGTCCACTTTTTTTTCTTTTTTTAATATTTCACAAATACTTGATTGTAACTTTAACAACTCCGCAATAACACAATATTTGCTTGTTATCGTCGTTTAGCACTCCCCTTACCAAAGCTGAAATGTACGTGATAAAAAAATTCTAACTAATCTGACAAAATAAAAAAAACCCCAAAGGAACCTACATGTACAGCAAACATGTTTAATTGTACTTTCTAATATATTGATGGCTTCGTAGCATTCGATAATTACACGACAATGACACCAGTTCACCTTCCATTGTTTTACGAACCAAAGAAATGAGAGGTTAACAATAGAAAGTTATCCTGTTAGGTTATAGGTTTTAACGTGCACATTCAGAACAAGCTATTGTAGGATACGCCTGTCATGGGCGCAGCTGTAGACTTTTGTCGGCTCCTCCGCCCAAGACGGGGGAAAGGTTTGGGGTGGGGTGGGGGGGGGGGGGGAGTGGGTCGCCCGTGCTGGCATGTGCTATTTAGAAAATGCTGCGTAATTTTTTTAAAGTAATTTTGACGCATAATTTAGAATGATTCATCAAAATTGAAAATGAGCTAATTGATTGATTTGACTTAGTTGATGGAAAAGTAGCTCCTGTCGAAAACTCCTTATCTTTATATAGAGATTCAAATCGACACTGGCTTCCATATATATTAAGCAATATTATTCTATCATTTTGGCATAGAAGTTGCTTTATCATGCATGATATTTCCAAGTATTTAAAGATGTTTAAAGATCAACATGTACATGCCACTTTAATGATTTGACACATCAGTGACACAAATGAAATGACATGCAATACCTTTTGCTGAAAACGTTTGAGGACTGCATCTGCACTCATAGCAGGGACTGCATGTGTTGGCGGTGATTCTTGATTAAAATACTATTTTTAAGAACGTAATGTGTTTCGTTTATGACAAATATGTTCATTATTAAAGGAACTGATCACAGTTCTGAGGTACACGCACCTTTTCTCTTACTAAGGTTATATATAATAAGCAATTGCCAAAAACATTTAAAATATACCTCGGGTTAATACCCCCAACTCCTGTTGTGTGAAAGAATTTCATCATTTTGAAAAAAAAAAAAAAAAATGGCCTTAATAACAAAAATACAATCTGTAAAATAATCGAAAATCGTTGTTTTAAAATATATTTTTTAAAGTGCCAGATACCAGGAAAACGCGTTTTAGGCTTTCAGAGATTTTAAACTTTCCATGGGAACATGCCCCTAGAACCCCATACAAAGCTCGGGCGCTTCGCGCCTTCAAGTAACTTCATATCCAAAAGGCTCCAGCAGATACCTAGTCGAACCCTCCCACTCAAAATGCTGGCTACGGGCCTGATGAATGGGTCATTCTGTGTTAAACATGAGAGCATTGAATGAATAAATAAATGATTCACAGCCACTGCAATAAAATAAATTAAAATAAAAACACTGGGTAAAGAGACCTGGGGGGGGGGGGGAGACAAGAAGTGAAATGTCACATGTAAATGTTGAAACTAACATAACCAGACCCGTAGGAACCGGGAGTCGAGGGCGGAGGTGTGTGTGTGCGCTGTGTGTGTGTGTGTGTGTGTGTATGTGTGTGTGTGTGTGTGTGTGTGTGTGTGTGTGTGTGTGTGGGGGGGGATCGGTGGGTACCCCTTAAATGAGAACGAAAATGTACAGGTTAATTTCTGTTTGCCTTATTCATTATAGCCGAAAGATAACAAATCTGGCTTGTGCCTCCCCCTAAAGATCATGTCACGTTCACTTGGGATTGTGCCCCCCCCCCCCCCCCACACACACACACAGCACTCATATCGTTGTCACGGTCCTGATCACGTAAATGACAAACGCATGTGTAGGAGGTGGGTTTCGGGGGTCGAAACCCAACCCTAATGGAATCAATTTTTAATTTAAAACAAAAACGTTTTTATAGCGGATCGTTACTTGAACCCGCCACAATTTAAAACCCTGCGCCTGTTGGCCTATTATGGCAAATTACTACATGTAGATAATATTGTGACTGTAACAACCAAGTGTGATCCATCTCTAATATTTGTATTTTATACAAAACTGGTTGAAAACTTTACTGAATACTGTATAGACATGAATTCTTTATTTTATTTGCAGTTAACTATATTAACGTCCGAGTAATATAACAAGAGTTACTTCCCCGTATAACTACTGCGAGAGAGAGAGAGAGAGAGAGAGAGAGAGAGAGAGAGAGAGAGAGAGAGAGAGAGAGAGAGAGAGAGAGAGAGAGAGAGAGAGAGAGAGAGAAGAGAGAGGACGGAGGGAGAGAGAAAAAAGAAGGAGAGAGAAAAAAGAGGAGAGAAAAAAGAGGGAGAGAGAGAGGAAGAAGAGGGAGAGAGACAGAATGAATGGATGGATGGATGGATGGATGAATGACACCCCAGCTCAAAAATAGAGATCGACAAATGGGTGACAAACAAAGGTAAGTACACTGTGTATTACAAAATAATTATTTATATTAAAAATCAAACGTGTATAATGGTGTAAAACACAGTGTAAAGAGCTATGGGAAACGTACAATAGAATACAATACAAATATCAAGGGAATATACTTTTAAAATTTGTATAGAAATCAAAATGTTTTAGAACTTCAAAATCAATTCTGTGTGGAATTTAAATGATTCCAAAACATTTCTGTTGCCAAATATATTGTTTCTCGTCGGCTTCAGGGCCCATATGCATGACGACCGTATAAATATAAACGCGTTTAACTCTCTAAACGCGTATAGTTATTTGCGTGTAACTTTACCTACATTTTAGTATGCACAAGTCATGACTATGGTCGCCGCTAGCTAACCGCGTATAAAATTGGAAAATTGGAAATGTCGGAGTTCGATGATTATGTCGATGTCATCTGTAAGGGTTTTATGTGTTGCCTCTCGATTAAAAAAAAGGTGAAATAATTGGTGGCCTTCTAAATTATATCAAATATTTATTCAGAACCATGTGTAACTCGGGGTGGGGTGGAACGGGGTGGGGTGGGGTGATGCGATGGTTTGGCCATTTTAAGGGGGTACTCTACACAGCTAAACAGGTTAGGTATTATATGATTTTACATATTATAATCATGCTATTCATAGTCAGTACGTACCTTTTCCACCATTAAGTAGTTACATTGTACCCACTCATACCGCTCACTCCATATTAAACAGTTTAGTCTAACCCCACATTTTTACAAATGTTTGGGTAAAATTAATGATGTATAAACGTGTATTGTTTTTTTAATTAAATAATAGCTTACATAAGTTTAAAATTAATTCATTACTAGGCCTATATTGTAACAAAATGTAGGGCTTTCTATTTATACAAATGTACAAACAATACCTTACGATACATAGCTTTTTCTTTCATTGTCTCAATACTCTCGGAACACTCATGCGGTATTCATGCACGTGCAATGAGGGATGGGCTTAAATGTAACTGTCGTCCCTTACTAGTAGTACCATTCAGTGCTTGTATGCTGTTCAATAATGGAAAATCAAGCCAAGAGACATAGGAAAGCGAATTTTACAGATACTGAAATAAGAGTGCTATTAGAAGAAATAAGTGTTGATCATAAAACATTGTTTATGGCCAACAACCAAACTGTCACAAACAGGTTAAAGGGGGATATTTGGAAAAGAATAACTGCAAAAATCAGTGCATGCGGCGTGGCAGAACGTACACCACAAGAGGCGAAAGAAAAATGGAGATCGTTGAAAGGGGCCGTCCTAAACAAGCAGAAAAGACAGACGAAAACGGGAGGTGGACCACCAGATAAACCAGTGCCATACGAGGACATCATCGTGACCATAATTGGAGAAAATTCAAACCTCTACACTGGAATAGAGAATCCTAGTGTAATTTACATTATTTTCTTGTATTGTGCAAGAAAAACAAAAAAACAACTATTTTCTAACACATTTAAAAAGTAAAACCAAACTCACATTAATATTTTATTTTTAACAAAACACCATTTCATTTTATAATTTCTTTTAAATTTTATGGCAATGAATTTTATTCAATCAATACGTAATAATGATTATTACAAAAATAAATAATATTAGGTATAATTTATTTCTTTTCAGTGCAAGGAACAGACACTTATGAAAACCCACAAACACAAGCAGTCGAGTGCAAGAATAACACTGAAAATACGTGTGTGGTTTCCTCGGAACCCACGCCAGATTGCTCAAAGGAATACCCTGAGGATTTGACATCCGTCCAAACTATCTCTGGTCCAACACCTTCATCTCTCACTTTAACATCGCTTTTAAATATAGACACAACACTATGTCAGGACGATGATAATATAGCAGTTGCTATTGTAAATGAAAGTAAAACATTTGAAGCAAAACAATCAGCTTCACCAACACTTGACAAAATATTAATAACGAAATCAAAGGCCCAAAATAGAAAAATAAAAAGAAAGTCCTTGGTGGAGAAAGGGCTAGATGATCATGAGAATGATCTCTTTGAAGAATATCTCAAAAGTGAGATAGAAAAAAACAAGGCCATGACCATTTTTTTCAATAACAAAAACAAAAAGATTTTGTTAGAAATTAAAAAACTTAAAAAAATTGGAAAGGAAGACGAGTTACATAATTAAATTTTGTAATGAAAACTGCAATAAATTCATTTAATAATAGGGATATTTGTATGAATACCCTGAATGAACTAGTTTTGTAGTTCCTTATTACACCTACATTATTAATGAACAACATGCTATGAACAAGTATGGTTTTTACGTTTTACTTAGGCAAAGTTATTGTTTACGTTTATTTTGTAATTGTAATACGTAATAAAGAAAGCAAATATTTATGTTGTTTCGTGGTCACTTTATTAAGCACAAGGAAGCAAAGTAATATTCAATTAATAATGTAATGTTTATTTAACACGATGGACTTTCAGTGAAAATAATTGTTGATTAATCTCTCTCTGGCAGTTTTTCCAGCAGCAAGCCTGGCACGTTCTATTATTGGGTTGTTTACAGGTAGGACTTCCTCCATGTGGGCATCTGAAGCTTGTTCATAGTCAGGTTCATCGTCACTGTCACTGTCTGTGTCTGGGACATCTAAGTTGAGCCTTCTGGCACGGTTACTTAGCATAACACATACTGCAATAACTTTACATGCCTTGGCAGGAGTCAAACGAAGTCTGCGAAGACAGTGCCATCTCCTCTTCAAAACTCCTATGGCCCGTTCGATAGCTGTACGTGTTGAACTATGACTGAAGTTGTAGTTTCTCTCTTGACGTGTAGTGGGATTAGAAATCGGAGTTAACAACCAGTCACGCAACATATAGCCACTGTTTTCTAAGATGATTCCTCTCATAGGCTGCCTTTTGTTCTCAAAATCTTCGAATAAAGATGACTCTCGTAGTATTCTTGAATCATGTACACTTCCAGGCCATTTCGCAATACAGTTGATGAATATGAGGTCTGCGTCACACATCAGCTTTAAAACAAATATTAACTGTTTATGCATTTGAAATAATTTACAAGTGCATACAAAAGATATTTCAATCATAAATCAACATAAACACTTTATAATCCAGCCAGCACATTACCATATACTTATCAATATATACCCACCCATGCACCTTACCGAAAGCTAATCCTTAAATACCTACCTACATACCTACCTACATACATACATACCTATATACACATGCACATACCTACCGACCTACACACATACCTACATACCTACATACCTATATACATACATACATATTCATGAAATATATATTTATAATACATAAATCATCTTACCTGAACATTGATGGAATGGTAGCCTTTCCTGTTAACAAATTCATGTTCATTCTGCGTAGGAGCTTGTATTTGTACTTGAGTCCCATCGATGCATCCAACCACATTTGGAAATCCACTCATGTCATAAAATTTAGTTTTTATGGCATCTTGTGTTTTTTCCATTGGGTAATCGAACATGGTTTGGTACCTGACGTAGCAAGACGTCGGTGACTCTTGTCACAGTTCGGCTTACGGTTGACTGGTCAACTCCTATAAGCTCCCCACAAACGTCTTGGAAACTGCCACTGGCAAAGTATCTAAGTGTAATTAGCACTTGCAGAAGAGGGGTCAATGAACCCATCCGTTTAGATAATAGAATATCGACGCTGATGTCATCTGTGATTGCTAGAATTTCCTGTCTTCTAAATCTAAACTTGGCAAATATGACATCATCGTCAAAAACATCAAACGGATGAGTTCGGTCCCTAAATATTCTGTTTCTCCCCAGTAATCGGCGTTCTCGATAACGCTGAAGAATGACAGCAGGCATGTTGTTTTCTGACTTATACGCGGTTAAGATACTTAAACGCACAAAAAATTGTGTGTAACTTTATTCGCGTTTAAGACCTCCGGTTAGTCCTAACCGTGCTTCATGCATAGGAAATTTCAGTTTTTATACGCTGGTTAGAAATTAAACGCGGTTAAAATAGTTATACGGTCGTCATGCATACGGCCCCAGATGAACACTGAGGAGGAGGATCCTTCTTTAAAATAAATGAATGTGTCAAATGCGTATGACCGATGCAGGCTTGACACAAAACCACCTAATCCTTCCTACACCGCCTGAAGGAGGTCTACCACTATCTCAGGACTTGCTTAACAGAATCAAGCTTGTTCGCAACCGCTTCGTTCCAGTCATCTTGTCAAGTCGAAAAGATATATTGGTTAATATTATATTTAAAATCACTGAAGGAACACCAACCCTGGCATGGGGCAAATTCAAAGCAGACTTGGCAGCAAAGTCTGCCTTTTCATTGACCTTAATGCCAACATGTCTAGGTACCCAACAAAATATAGTATCTTTATAAGCAATGGATAAAAAGACACACTTTCGAATCAACACCCCAACCAAAGGAGGCTCTAATTTGATATACTGTAAAGCTTGTAAATACGAAACTGGGTCTGTAAAACTAATATATTTGGATGCACATGAACCTAGTTTGGGTGCTAGACATTCAAAGCTTTCTCTGCGGTATGCCGTTGAACATTTGGTCTTCGCGTTAAACAGTTTTTATCTGTTTTGAGCATTAGTTTAACTGACATTTTGGAAACGATTTCATGTTTTGTTTTGCCACCTTTGTGTATGAAACCACCCGAAATTGTATTCGATATTGTGCATCTGAAGAAAGATGGCACAGATACAATAACATAATTATATTTATAAACAACATTTCATGGAAATCCAAAACGGGTACCGTGAATACAGCCCTGTTTACACAGACGGATCACGGGATGGGAATTCTATGGCTTCTGCTCCAATTTTTCTATCAGACAGAATAATTTCCTTGATATTGCCCGATTCAGCATCAGTATTTACCACTAAAATGTAGGCAATAATCAAAGCCCTGATACGCCCCAACTTAACCACCAGGACCCCATCGTCCAAGATTACAGGATGCACCTCATGGCAAACCAGGTGCCACAAAAGGAGAATTGTGTTGTGTTGGCCATTAAATTGTTCAAAGAGATTGTTACACCCGTACACCACGATAAGCTTACAGCATGCCCGCAGTGGAGGGAAAGAGAGAGACAGAGAGACAGAGAGACAGAAACAGCGAGAGAGAGAGAGAGAGAGAGAGAGAGAGAGAGAGAGAGAGAGAGAGAGAGAGAGAGAGAGAGAGAGAGAGAGAGAGAGAGAGAGAGACACACACACAGAGAGAGAAAGACACACAGAGAGACAGACAGAGACAGACAGAGAGAGAAACAGACAGAGAAACAGAGAGAGAAACAGACAGAGAAACAGAGACAGAGGAAAAAACGTTCTTTCTGTCTAATATTTGTAAAGAATAAAATATATTAAATAAATATATTAAGTAAGTTAAAAACTATCAGAGGCCCTATATATATTTGTTTTTAGTTTAATGTGTAAAGTACCAAATATAACTTTCCAGACTCCTCTAGCATATTATTCACTGGTTTGCCGCTCATAGCTTGAATACCACTTTAATTACACCAGCTACGCCCCTTTCTGTTAATTTTGAAACGCATTGTTAAAAATGTTTTAAAATCGTGTCACAATTTAGACACTGTACGAAATGAAATACACATGCTGGATAGCTATTTAATTAACAGTAATGCCCATTATGTGTTCGTTGTAACCTGAAGCCTCATTACTACTTGCAATTGTATGTTTTAATCATCCACGGTCTGACGCTAATTAATCCCATTTAATTAGTACCTAATAGCGGCACTGGAGCAAGGAGAAGGCAAAATCCCTATCAGGCTATTTTGTGTTGTCGTTTGTTTGTTTCGGGTTTTTAAAAATATTTTTCTATTTATTATTAGACCTATTTGCTTTGTTGTGGATGTATTTATTTGTTTTTTTGTTTGTTGTTTGTATGTTGTTTTAATTTATGTTTGATCTAGGAATTTTTAATTGTGGGTGGCATATCTCATTTTAATATTATGGATAAATGTCGATAACCAAAACTCCTCAGCCCAAACACAGCCCCAAATATTATTTGACCAAAAAAAAAAAAAATAATAATAATAATAATAAAAATAAAAATAAAAATAATACATTTAAATAATACTAATAATAATAATAATAATAATAATAATAATAACAACAATAAAAATAAATAGTGGGGCACAGGTCAGTTGGGCTGTGTAAATTCGTTGTACTATAGATTTAGTCACAAATGATTTACGAATTAACCGAAGAAACCAGAGATAAAGACAACAAAGCAAGTACGCATGCGTGCACACACATACACCAATCACACACACACACACACACACACACACACACACACAAACGTTATCTCTGTATGTTCTCTTTCTCTCTACTGAAGATTCTTTCTCTTTCTCTCTCTCTCTCTCTCTCTCTCTCTCTCTCTCTCTCTCTCTCTCTCTCTCTCTCTCTCTCTCTCTCTCTCTCTCTCTCTCTCTCTCGGGTAAAAGCGATGGCGACTTTTGAGTAAAATGAGCTGGTCTAAAATCTTTTCACCATGTATTTTTATCATTCTGCTCACAGTATTAGTTGTAGGTCATGTAAAAAAAAAAACGTTTAAAGTTAAAATGTGTTTTGTTTAATGGCACCATTAGGGTTTAAAGCACATCAATTGGTTTCTTTAGCATCGGCTATTGCATGTCAAACATTTGGTAATTATAATTTTGACATAGGCCTATAATCTTAGAAAGAAAATCCGCTAAATTTTTTCATTAGCAGCAAGGTATCTTTTATATGCACCATCCCACAGACAGGATAGTACATACCACGGCCTTTAATATACCAGTCGTAGTGAACTGACTGGAACGCTTTTAAGCACTGGGCTAGTAAAAAAAAAAAAAAAAAAAAAAAAAAAAAAAAAAAATTTATTTAACGACGCACTCAGCACATTTTATTTACGGTTATATGGCGTCAGACATATGGTTAAGGACCACACAGATGTTAAGAGGAAACCCGCTGTCGCCATTTCATGGGCTACTCTTTCCGATTAGCAGCAAGGGATCTTTTATTTGCACTTCCCACAGGCAGGATAGCACAAACCATGGCCTTTGTTGAACCAGTTATGGATCACTGGTCGGTGCAAGTGGTTTACACCTACCCATTGAGCCTTGCGGAACACTCACTCAAGGTCTGGAGTCGGTATCTGGATTAAAAATCCCATGCCTCGACTGGGATCCGAACCCAGTACCTACCAGCCTGTTGACCGATGGCCTAACCACGACTCCAGTCCAAGTCATGTAAAAATGCGTGTATTATAGGTGTCGCCTGTTGTTTTCTTATTGTAACGATAAGATTATAAACAAGATTTTCACACACTCAAGCACAAACAAAAACGAAAAATAAAAATAAAAATAGGCACTTGTAAGATCAAATTAGGGGAAGCCCATAGTAATGAAACATCATTAATTTGTAGCCAGTGGCGCGTCATATATCAGGAAATACAATACAATACAATACAATACAATACAATAACTTTATTTCCATATTCATATATGTATAATAAAAACATAGTCTGGTTGACCAGCAAAAATAAAGTACATAAAATATTAAACGCTAACATCAAAAAACTAAACTACAACTCTTGTCTAATAAAGTACATGTAGTGTAACAGGTTCTATTGTCTTTTGTCTGTTCTTCGATATTTGGTTAATTAAAATAAATAAATATTATTAAGTGGCAGGGGGTCTAGTTAGAAGACTAGTTCGTGCTGTGTCCAAATCTGAGCAGAGTTGTGCGACTGTAATGAGTTGTGTTTTAGGGCAGTTGATGATATAATAACATTTTTCGTATTTATTTAGTGTTTGGAATATTGGGAATTCTTGTGCGAGTGTAATAAAATATTTTCTTCTGTTCGTCTGATATGTCTTGCATAAAACGTTTTGAAAACGTTCAGCAATTCTTAAATGGTTCGCTTCAAAGAATTTCATAGGCCCTAAACTCTGATAAAACGTCTGTGCCAGAATGAGGAATGCCTAAACGTAGTCCTACGTATCTTGTTTGTTTTGTTTAACGACACGTAGTCATGCATCAAAGGAAATTCGCTTCATTTTCCGTAATGCAAAAGGGATCTTTTATATATACACTTTCCCATTGACAGAAAAGCACATACCACAGGTTTTGACCAGTTGAGTTGCATTTGTTGGAAAGAGAAAACACCCACTCAGGTGAATGGATCCACCGAGATGGTTCGATCCTGCGATGCAAGCATCTCAAGGTCTACACATATTTCAGTTTATTTCATGTTTAAAATGCCATCTTCCCAGTAATTATGTAAATTTATGCGTGAAATAGATCGAGATCTAAGCCAAACACACGTAAACGTATGACCGGTTTAACTGCTACTCGCAGAAGTAAATTTACGATATTTAGTTTTTGTTGCTAATTTGTTTTGTATGACTTGTTGTTTTACACCCCTCGACCCACTCAATTTCCCTGCCCAATCAAATTAACGCGTTCACGTCTGGCAAAATCGACTGGCTACTTGGTGATGTATTAGGTTTACTGTTAGTTTTAATAGAAGCGGTCCATACGGTGCAAAACCTTTCCACTGTAGCCATTTTGTGTGTGCACGCGTCGACATTTTTTTTAGTTTCGTCGTTTCATTATTTCGCCATGGGAGACAAAATTGACATGAGTTTAGATGACATTATCAAGCAAAACAAGAACAAACCAGGCCGTGGTGGAAGAGGTGGACAGCGAGGAGGAGGAAGAGGCCGCTCAGGTCGAGGACAATACAGAGGTGCCTCAGGTGGTAGCGGCGGCGGTGGCGGACGCCGTGGTAGAGGCGGGAGCGGCGTCTTTCGAGGCGGTGTTCAAAGTAGAAGACCTCGTCCATCAGGAGGGCAGTTTCAAAGGGTATTACATCGATGAGAAATTCATCAACAACCACAATTATTCAGATTAACCCCAGTGGTCCTGGTTATATACCAGTGCCATTTGTATCATGGTAGCCTATTTGTTGACGCGTGGGCTAGCTGACTTGTCAGTTAGCTTCTTTTGTTCCCCCCAAGTTTTTTTTTCTTCATATAAATTATAATAGTTGTAATAAAATTTAAATGGAAATCATAAATAGTTTTATTATAGTAAGCCATCTTTGGCAGTTTTAATTTGAGGCATTTATTCAGATTTGCATTCCATGTTGTCGAGAAAAATATTGGACACTTGATTCTGAAACAAAAAAGAAGACATTGCTTTCAATGGATATCTGCATCAATTAACTGACAATGTGATGGAACATTAATTTATATACTTTTGACACTGAAATAATAAAGACAACATCGCTTTCGTGGATATCTACATCAACAAAAAACCCAAATGATGGAACATTCTTACATACTTTTGACTCTTGAAATATCTAAATAAAGAAGTTGGGACTAATTATATGTGACAGTTTCATTTTATTCTATGAAGAGGAATGTGCAGCCTTTTGTTATTCCTGTTTGAGCAAGATTGAATTCAAGAATGCTGTAATGTACAAGCTCCAATGACTTGCATTTGAACAATAAGAAGAAATTTAATTCTACTTAAGTCATATTTCTTTACAATGTGAATGGACAAAACTTTTAACATCATTCATGAACAAAACTTAGATGACTTCAATTCATTATTGAATACACAATCATCAACCACCTAACAACATTGACGTGTGGATTTTCGATCAACTGGTGTGCATCCTGTTTTATTGCCAATTAGAGGTCTTTTCTTATTCCAAATTTATGAATAAAAAGTTGGAAAGTTATTTTTAATACCATTGGATCTACAGAGGTTCGGGGTATATTTGAAAGTTCCATTCCATGGTTCTATAATGCTGACAAGATGCAAGCTCAAGTTGTCTGATCTTCAACCCAGACCATTAGTCCTGTATCTTGCTGGTGGATCCATGTCGGGCTGTGAGGATGTGCCTCAGATATGTTACATAGTGTTCATGTAGTCTGACATCTCTGTCCTGCAATGGGGAAGCTCTGTGGTAAGAGAGGTTCCACTAAATGTTAATTGAATACACACAGAGCCTATCAAGGTTTAAGCTGGACAAAATAAAAAGATGACTGCAATTTAAAAATGAAAATTTGTAGTAATCCTGATTAATTTTTGTTACCTTAACAATCATCTTGGCATCATTAATAACACAATTTCGTTCATATTTACAGAATGACAGCTTAAACCATGATTGAAGGTTTTTGTTTTATTATGATTTTCAAAGGAGTGATGGAGGTTATTCTTTCTATTGTAAAAATTTTCACACTATTTAAAACATGACTGGTTTTTAATGCCATAGCACAATTTCTTATTGGTGGTTGGAGTATGCTCAGAAATGCTGTTTACAGTCAAACTATTTCATGTGCAAAGTTAAGTTAAACATATTTTCTAGAGATAATTAATCAAAATGCTAAGTTCCTCTCTGAAATCAAATTTGAACCTTGAATCATGGCTGAACCATTAGCTTTGAGCAGAGTATGACAAATATTTTGAAAAGTCACTAGCCACAGGGCTAGTGGGTTTGTGAAAACCACTAGCCCACCAAGATAAAGCACTAGCCCAAATTCCTGATCAATTATAACAGGATTTTTATATAATTTTTGTAACATTACACATTTACGAGTATAACAGTAAAATAAAACACACTTAAATCATGTTGTATCTTTCAGTTTTTTGTCGTGTCGTACGTTTTGTCTTTTGTCAAGTGTGATCCATCATCATTAATTGAGCAAACTGTTGGTTGGTATCTAAACACACTATCAAAATAATTAAATTTAAATGAGGGTACGACAGTGTGACACACGGTAATAGATGGTTCAGTGTATTTGGTAGTTGGTTATATATTTAGGGCCTACTATTTATGTCGCCAGGAACGGTGATGCCAAATACAGGGCATTATCCCGTGTCGGACCGATATCAAAAGAATATAACGGCGACATCTAATCCGCTGTTAATTGATGAACAAAAAAGGTATTATCTTGTATCGGCAGCTGTGACGTATTATCCAAACCGCTACACGTAATAGGCTAAGCCGAGTCATTGCATATGCGGTTACCATTAAAGTAAATTGTTTTCCTGATTGCCGATAACCACATGTTAGCGAAGTGTTAAATTAGAAAACAATAGGTAAATAAAACACACTGAAATTCAAAGCATGGCTGGGGTTTACTTGATTAACCTGTCGTCGCGATTGGTGATTTCCAAGTTCTTAGCCTAAAACATATGTGCGAGATTAACTACCACGTGACGTGTTTAACCAATCAAAACACGCATGTCATTAGACTTTATTTCCTGTGCCAGAAACTTGAAAAGGAAAGGTAAACAATGCATGCTGTAACTGTGCTGATGTAGAGATAGCATGTTACTGCAGTTTGCAGACCTAGCTCAAGTGGATTATTATTATTATATACTGATTGCGTTTTTGATATTATTCGATGACGAATGTCATAATCAAATTTATTAAACGAAATTTCAGCTGAGAGAGAAAGAAACAGAGAAAAAAAAACCTACGATCAAGCGATGATGAGAGGAGGGTGCATTTCTCACTAGCCCGAACTTAAAAACCACTAGCCACGGGCGTCGGGCTAGTGGATTTGTCGAACTCTGCTTTGAGAAATGGGGTCTATACCAGATGTAGTTTGCAGAACATATAATTCAAATTAACTCCTTTGTATCACAAGATGAAAAATTATCCAGATAGACTTCACACACTTAGAAAGGTTTTTGCCATATCCAATATGCTCACCATATACAGTTAGGAGCCTGCCTACAGCAATTTTAAACCCGTATCACAGAATTAAAAACCAAACATTATTCCTTCAACTGACAGCAATTGGGGTTCTTTTTATCCATCTACCCAAAAAACCCTGTCAGTAAAGCTGCTGACCCACAGTAATTCATATACCAACTGCTGTTGGAGCTGCTATTAAGTTTGAGCCCTGCAGCTGGATGTAGCAAGTGGTTAAAAAGTAAATGCATGTTTAAATTACTGGTCTTGATTGGAATTAAAAAACCTAAAACCAGATGGACAGACTTATTGTTTGTTCCACAAGGAACTCCTTTTTTCAAACTGAAATTTACTACTATAGTGCTGTCGGAAATAGAATAAAAATTATTTTCGTCCACTATTTCTTACATATTAAACAGACAAGTAAATATTTTGTAAATATCTATTTAATTATAGTCTACCTAATTTAGCATTTACTTGTTTTGGCTCACATTGATGTACAAGGTGGTGTTTACTCTTGAAATTAAAAGAAATATGTCGGTAAACTGGTGATTTGTGCACTTTATTGGAACAGACTACAACAAAGTTTGGTCAACATATGTCAATTTCATTGCTGTTATAATATGTGAGGGACCGTTTCTGATAATGGTTTACCCCTATTCCTCTCCAAAACTAAATATTTGTAGACATTTATAAGTAACTTTTGACCAAACTGTCAAGAACCATTTTGAGTTTGTGATCTATTTTCTGGTATTAAAGGTGCTATCTCAAAGTTGCATAATGACAGCTATTGCAAATCATGTTTTTATTAAATTTTGCTTTAACATTTAAAGACTACACCTTTAAACTATATGCCCAAAAGTTATTATAGGAAATGATTTTATCTAGTAGAAAATACATTTTTATTCGAGAATCTTTATCACAAACAGATGCTCATATATAACTTCTGATATACACCTTTAAGTGGTTGCAAGATTGTGTAAATTTCTACTGTATTTATATTGAATTTATATTCACTAAATATGCTGGTCAAAATTAATAATTTGTGCTGCAATTCAAAATAATCAGTTATCTTGCGGTTTGAAATTAAAAGTTTGTTTATGGGTAAGTGAAATTGACACATAGCCATCAAAATGTGTTATAGTCTGTTCCAATAAAGGTCACAAATCTCCTGTTTACTGACATATTTATTTTAATTTCAAGAGTAAACACCACCTTGTACATCAGTGAGAGCCCAAACAAGTGAATGCTAATTAGGTGGAGTATCATTAAATAGGTATTTACAAAATATTGACTTGTCTGTTTAATATGAAAGAAATAATTGACGAAAATCATTTCTATTCTATTTCCGACACTACTTTAGTTATTTATTTCTGAGCCGATTTTTTAAATTGCACACAAAAATAAAAATAAATTCTTATTAACAAAACACTTTTACTTTTCTTCTTACATCAAACCAGACAAATTATTTTTGTAGGAGGATGGGACAGACTATAGGTTTACATTTCTTTGTATGCTACAGGCCTTAAAAATATGTGATAATTTCTTTTGCATTATCGAGCAAGTTTAGTTCTTAGGTTTTACCCTTGAACAAAATCAAGTCAAGCTGATGATCACATTCTTTGAATAGTGTTAGGTGAGCTATCACGTGACGTTTTAACTAAATTTATATTTAAACTATTTTTACTACAACTACAAGGCAATCAGTTTGCCAAAACCACAAGATTCCCACTAATTATACAACAATAACCCTATGTTTGACGTCAGTACCATTTCATTGATAATTTTCAATTGTATAAATAATATTTCTGTATATACTTACCTTTCATGATATCCAGTATCTGATGTGTATTTTTGTGCTGGGGTGTCGTTAATCATTGATTCATTCATTGATAATTTTCAAGTTTGCTGATAACAAATATTTGACACATTAATCACTAACACTCACACTACAGGAAGAAATCCGACAGCACCTACTTTCAATAATGTTAAGTGTTCTGGTTAAATTCATATGTGCTGGCAGATTAGTATTAGTGATGGCTTGCCTAGAACCATTTCAGGAGTGTAATCTTCAACTTGCCTTGATTTTGTTCCAGGTGATGGATGGGACGATTCATTAAAAAAATTTAACATACATTTTTGATATATGGTCCACAGTTTGATGTATTCATGATACTTTCCAAAAGTATGCCAGCTATCAGTGTATCACACATACATTTAATAATCTATTTTAAGAGCAACAAAAAACTAAGGAACAAAACTGTTTTGACTAGAAAACCTACTGTTACAAATTATACCATCTCTTGCCACATCATGCAGTGGAATTAAGCACGACTGGCGTCGTGGTTAGGCCATCGGTCTACATGCTGGTAGGTACTGGGTTCGGATCCCAGTCGAGGCATGGGATTTTTAATCCAGATACCGACTCCAAACCCTGAGTGAGTGCTCCGCAAGGCTCAGTGGGTAGGTGTAAACCACTTGCACCGACCAGTGATCCATAACTGGTTCAACAAAGGCCATGGTTTGTGCTATCCTACCTGTGGGAAGTGCAAATAAAAGATTCCTGCCTGTCGTAAAAGAGTAGCCTATGTGGCGACAGCGGGTTTCCTCTAAAAACAGTGTCAGAATGACCATATGTTTGACGTCCAATAGCCGATGATAAGATAAAAAAATCAATGTGCTCTAGAGGCGTTAAATAAAACAAACTTTACTTTGGAATTAAGCACGGATGGCAGAATGCCTTACTACTGTATGCCATCTGAATTCCCAGCAGAATGCATACTATGGAAATGCTGGTGGACCAATTTAAAAAATGAAATGAACCCCAAATTAAAAAATGGTGCTTTGATTTTGTGGGTCTAAAATCACAAACGCAAGAAATATTTTGTTCAGTATTGCGTTTCGAAATGCTAGTTTCAGAGATCGCTACACAATTTAAAACATTAAGAATTGTTGCTAATACAAACTTTGAAAACAAAATATTGGAATATCATAAATGGCAATTAATCATTTCACCCACAGTATTTATTGTTGTCACATATAATAGCTGTGAATTGTTTCATTACTTCTATACAATATTCTATCTTATAATAATTTTGATGTTGAAATAATATAATTTTTTTCTTTAGTTAAAGGAAATGCCAGATGTTTGGCAGCATGACATGTATGAAGGTGGAACAGGCAGTGCAAGACGAAATTTCGGTGGACGATTGGGTGGTGCAACCGGGTCTGGCTTTACCTCTGGCAAGCTGTTGGTTTCCAACCTTGATTTTGGTGTCAATGATTCAGATATACAGGTCTGTTATAATTATATCAACTTATAGAACTTAATAATATTCTGAACACTATTTCTTCATGCATATTTCATGTTACTTTAGCTTGTCATTTGGCAATGATGTTAATTTTAAATGTTTTTTTTACCTGATTACATCTTAATAAGGGCTGTTTATAGACTTTTTGTTTAGTTTTTACATCTACTAAAAAAAATTCCAGGAAAAATTTACATTTCAGGGTACCATATTTTATACGAACAGTTATGTAACTTTAAATTCTCATGAACTGCCAATTGGTTACATGGTAAATGGTGAAACTTTCTGAAAGTCACTTTACGAAGGAAACCGGTCTTAAATGATTTGCAATTAAAAACATTTTATTTCCCTAAAGTTTACAGGGGTTGAAATTAAAAATTACCACTATCCCAAAGGAATGGTACATTTCAGAAAGCACTTTTCCGTCTGAGAAAGTACCATCCCATTAACGGTGCCAGAACCGAACTCACTCTATTACATTACAATGCGATTGAGCATGTTTGTAAGTACAGTCAAATCCGCTTATTTGGATGTGCCTCGTGCAACAAAAATATATTCAAATAAGCGGCATATTCAATAAACCGAAGGTACAGTTTCGACATACGATATACCCAATTAAGACCTCGTTGATTTATGCAAACCCTAATTACGATTCTCCCAATTTGGGCCTCATGACATGTGGAATTTTCGTCAAAAACCGGTAAGTATTTTGTGTTAATAAAATACCGATTCCAAGTTCCATATTGTGACTCTGTTGCCATTATCAAGTTTGTCTATAAACTTGATAAATACAAGAGACAACAGTTAATGCCGTTTGTACGCCTAGAAGCAGAAGTGACTAAACATCTAATGACCCAGATAAAACCACCGGAAGCTCAATTAGACTGGCCACAGTCAAATAATTAAAAGGCCGTTATTAACTTCTTGATAATTAAATGGCCATTATTAACTTCTTTGTACATTTGTAAATCAAGTGCAACAAGACCCCACCCCAACCACCCAATATAATCTTGAATAAGTAGTCATTTCCATGTTCTGTATTTTACCAGGTATTTTACCAGGACGTCTATCTGACTATTATCTGTGTGCATTTGTAACTGATTTGACAGGTAAACTAGACTGGCCAAAGTCAAATAAGTGAAAGGCCGTTATTCAATGTAACAGAAGGAAAAACACAAACACAAACGCTAATATTGGGCCCGATATTGGAATGTCTTTTTGTCTGGCGACGGAAAACCATTCTGATAAGGCCTTCTCCACATTGGCTGCTTTTCCTGTTCTCTGTCTTTTTCGTTCTGGGTTAGCATTGGCTAGATACTGGGCACATATCTCGTCGTATTTCTGAGCCAAAGATAAATCGTTTCCTTTCCGTTTATTTGCCATGTTGACATTGTGAAAAAAAAAGAAAATCTCCTACAACTTACCTTTTGTCGGCATTTAACAATTTAAACAATAATCACCATAATCGGTCACCCCAAATGGGGCCTCACATTGTGAGCTGCAGAGGAAAAATCACGTGATCAAAAGATCCCGCTAAAAATAACACTAGTAGCAAACGGCTTTTGTTTGTTACTGTCACCGACAATTCATAGAGAAAAATATCTGACAAGTGTTTATTTATGGATTAAACATACACTGCTTCAAAAGTGGCCGACATGAGATTAAGGGATGCCTGCTTACGAAACGCACATGGCCGCCAACAAGGTGGGAATGACCGACTTTGATCCTTGATTGTCCTGCATTGTCTCGGCCATTGGGTCACATTTGAGATGAATCTCAGAGTTCATGGATTAATTACGATGTAATTAGGAAATGTATTGATTAATAACGAGTCATCCGAAATAATTTAAGAAACAAGAAAACAAGTTTGTTGTAAGTCTTTTTCCTTTTTTTAAACAATGAAATTAAATAAAATTAAAAGTATTCATTTTTGCATGTACGATAGTATGGTATTACGTACGATCATAAATTAAAAAAAAACACATCAAGTAACACAAACTTTCCTATGTTTTACGTGCAATTGCCATTCGGCAAGGATAATTTTATATTCAAATATCCGAAAACACGTTAAAAAACACATCCAATTAACCGTTGGATTTTGTATTGTCATAATGGCAAATGGTTCCGTGCAGGACAAACATATTCAAATATCCGAAATATTCAATAATCCGACATCCAATTAAGTGGATTTGACTGTACTATGACTCGACAAACTTTTGACTTGAAAATACCCACCCAATGCCACTGGAGTTAACTCAAATGAGAACAAGGTGCCTGAGTAACCTTTATATGGTACCTTTGGATATATATATATAGAAGATTATATACATCAATAAAGATGTGTACTTTCTACTTAAGATCTACTTATAAAAATAATTAATACAAATCGTGTACCAACGAAACAATTGAAAGGTTGGGGGTCGGGGGGGGTCGGTATTTGGGGTTGACAAAATATAATTCACAATTTGTTACCTAACTAAAAATTATGTGAACTGACAACTGATTGTCTAAGATTTTTTGCCATTGCTGTTGGATCAATAGGCCATGTTAGGTGTGTCCTGTCTGTATTACAAAAGTGCACAATAAATTTGAGTTGTTACTTGTAGCCGTTATTAATCGGTGACAATTGGTTTGTCCACAGGGAGATAATTTGAACCCATAACTCAACACACAAGGGAGATAAATTGATACATAAGGCATTTTATCATCTTAGAAAATATTTCTTACTGCTTTGTGACAGCCTCTATTATTTAATTTTTACAAAATGTATTAAGTGTCTACCATACAACAGGAGTGGGAATTCTCCTCGGATCAGCTGTTTTCCTCTTATGGAACATTGTGTTTCCTCGTATTTTAATCGTTTAATCATTTTAACTCCTAGATTTCCTCTTTTTTACTATTCACCAATTCCTACCCTGTTAGTTTTATTTGTTTTTCGTTTTTTTACAACTCGGCTCCATCCCATATTTTTACATTGTTTATAAACCATGTTATTTTTAGGAGCTGTTTGCAGAGTTCGGTCCTTTAAAGAAAGCAGCAGTCCACTATGATCGATCGGGCAGATCGCTTGGAACAGCAGAAGTTATTTATGAACGTCGTACAGATGCCGTTAAAGCACAGAAACAGTATAACAACGTTCCTCTTGATGGTAGGTTGAGTTTTACATATTCTGAGACTTAAAATGAAGATATACTTGCAGTGTGCAAAAATATATTTTTTAACCAACCAATGTTGATGTCACATGCCTTTCCATTTTAAAATAGCATAATTCAAGTAGAGATTTTTATGATTAAGAAAACAGTAATACAGTTATAGTACACGACAGCACATTCAAAACCAATCTGATTAAAATTAGCTCTACTGGTAGTAGACCAGTAGATCTAACAGCATTGCGTGGACTCCCATGTCCAGGTGACATTTCATCTATAAATAACAATTTAAATATCAACCAATTATATTTCGCCTTTTATAGTGTTATTCGGGAGCATAAAAATACTAAAAATATCGGGCGAGACTATTTATGCAATAGGCGAAATTGTAGATCTATTTCAACATAGAAAAAACAGGGGGAAAAGTGCAGTAATAAACTCTGGATTGTATACTAGTATACCGGTAAACAGATTTTATGGATATACCATCACAGGTTCTTTCCCCGTCTTGAAATGAATTTTACATAAAATTTTATATTGCAATTAGTTTTCGGCGTACTTCGTAATTCACCCGAATCATTTCGTATACCCTCGGCATAATCCCGAATGTTTTCAAATTCTTTTCAAATCACTGGCATGATTTTGCAAGTAAGGTTTTGATTGGTCGAATGAAAGGTCAACTGGACATGAGCTCCAATGGGCTGGTGTTTGATCCACATGTAATAGTGGAGCTAATTTTAATTAGATTGATTCAAAACATCCCAAAACAGTAATTTACTATGACCTAATTTGACTGGTAATGTTCTGTAACAGATCCCATGATTTACTCTCCAATAGTGAGTGCATTATGTAAAAGTTAAATAGCCCTTAGTAATAAGTGCATATATGATGATGTAATGTCATTAATCTGTTTTACACATTTTTTTTATCTAAGACTGGGGAAGTGGACACATCATTATGTGGGCATTTGGAAATAGCGGAGATGGGTGCTGTAAAATATAGTATGGTGTGGGAAAATAAAGAGGGGTGCAGAAAAATAAAGGATGGTAGCAGAACGTGAAAGGAGGGCAGCAAAATGGAACATCGAGAACACTGCCTGATTGACCACTGTGATTGCGACATTTCTAGTTGTGAAATGTGACCAGTTTTTATTATTTTATTGTATTTATGTCCATGTTCTTCTGTTTTCATCAATATTATTATAAAATATGACATTTGTAAAAATGTTTGCTCTATGCTACTGTTTGTGGGAAAGTGCATATAAAAATCTTTTGCTGCTGATGGAAAACTAGTGAATTTACTCTGTAGACTATCAGAATTATCCAATTACTGATTATTAATTAGTGCTTTTTAATGCTGTGATTGAACAAAACTAACTTCAGAAACAAAATGGATTGTTTAAATTCATACTCTATTTCAATCTGTGATTAATCTGTGTTTATTTTTCAGGTCGTGCAATGAGTATTCAGTTAGTTGGACAACCCGCATCCGAGAGCTCGTCAGCACGTCCAGCTTTTTCTCAGGGAGGAGGTGGAGGAGGGTTAGTATTAAAGATTCAGTTCAGAGTTATCCTGAGGAACAAGTCATATCATATACGAACAGAACAGATTTGCAATAATACAAAAGTTAACTGTACTACATTCTAATTGGATTCTTACATTGTTAAATATCATATTCCTAGGAATGTTATTTTTATGTGAATTATATTTCTAAGAGCTGTTGCCTGAACATATAATATCAGAATGGATGCTTTTTTCTATTATTGATGTTACAGAACCGAGAATCTTTTGTTCCAATTTTTTTTATTAATATTAATAATGTTTGCTAATCAATTTGAAACTGATCAGAGTAAATATTTCACGTTTTAAAATTGTACAGCAATTTCTGAATCTTGCATAGTGAATCATGACACGATAATGAACAGGGTGATGTATGTTCCCTGCAGATATCTAATTGTATTGTTGTGATTTTGTTTAATGAAGATGTTACTATAGTCCTTCCCACAGGGAACACCTTTTTTCATACTGTGGAATTTACTGCAAGTTATTATTTTTGAGCCAATTGTTGTCTGGGTTGTGCACAAAAATGGAATATTTTTGTTATTTCCAAAGCTTATACTTTTTCTTCTTAATGTCAAGCCAAACTGAAATCAAACAAAAAAACACTTTCGTAGGAGGATGGGATGGACTATAGAATGAGATTCTCAAATTCTAATAGAACAATTATAGTTATCAGACTTTCTGCCAGAAAATAGTTAATATGAGGAAAGAAACAAAACAGGACTACAACTGCCCCTGCCCGTGTCCCAGCATTTCATGACTTTGACAGCTTTTAAACAACAGTTCCCTTGCTATCATTTATTTAAAAATTAGAAAAATATATCCACGATCTCCATACCATCTGGCAAAAACCCAGGTTATACATATTCTATATTTCTTATAGTGAAGTGGGACATAGCCCAGTTGTAGAACCCTCACGTGATGCACAGTCAGTTTAGGATCGTTCCCCATCGGTGGGCCCATTGGGCTATTTCTTGTTCCAGCCAGAGCATCACAACTGGTATATCTAAGGCTGTGGTATGTGCTATCCTGTCTGTGGAATGGTGCATATAAAAGATCCCTTGCTACTAATGAAAAAATATAGCAGGTTTCCTTTCTAAGACTCAGAACTGCTAAATGTCTGACAATCCAATAACCGATTATTAATAAATCAATTTGCTCTAGTGGTGTTAAACAAAAACAAAACTTTCTGATAGCAGTATTTTAACATGTAATATGAATTAAATGGTCTGTGGTTTTGTAGGTTTGGCGGTGGTAACAGGTATGGAGGTGGAGGTGCAGGTCGGCGTGGCCGGGGTGGAAGCCGGGGTGGTGGTGGCGGCGGTGGGCGAGGGCGTGGGGGCAGAGGAGGGCGTGGGGGAGGACGAACGAAAGTACCCACTGCAGAAGAACTGGATGCTGAGCTTGATGCATACAATGCTAAGGTTAGAAAACCCCCTACTATTAATGCTTTCAGATGTTTACAGGTATAGGATTCATACAGGTCATAGCAAGTCATGGATTGTTACATGGGTCCTTCGTGGAAAATTTAAGCATTTTGAACTAGGTTCATGAAAATTTTCACTTTTGAAAGAACACTGAAAAAGATTAGCAATTTTCATTAAAATCCTGTGACAGCATAATGGTGTATGGAGGGCGTCAGTTTGATTACATTCAAAATAAATAAATGTGAATCGTTTAAAAAATTTTTTGGAATAAAACAACTTTCAGGAGTTGTGTTTTGAGTATAATGACCAGTTAGTAGCATGCAAAGGAAAAAGGCATTGCCAGTTTCACCGTGAGACTGTTTAATGTTGAGTACATTGTGGCATGTGAAATGGGCATCACTGGAATTTGCCGCATTGGCTGCTGTCAAATTCAAACCCTAAGTGCTGCATGCCACTATTAGTTTGACTTCACGAAAAGACTTTGTTCGTAATGTCCTTCACTCGCAGACCTGAAAAGATTAAAATGATCATGTAATACGCCATTAAAAGTCTTGGAATTTGATTAATAACTGTATGGAATCCTATTAAAATCACAGCCTGATGTCATGGAAGACGGGAGGTTTATTTATTAAAAATATCTTATTTTATGCCTGATAGGTTTGTGTTAAGATTTTAAATGCAGTTTTATTAACTGGCTGGGTGTGCAAACAAAATCTCTCTTCTGACTTCCTTTGATCAATTCTATGTTTTTTGGGGTTTGTTTTTTTAATCTATGAAATCTTTGTCAAAAATGACTTCTATCTCTGTTATAATTGTAACTTCTTGTTTTTTCCAGATGGATATTGATTAAGAACTCTCCAAGACGGGATGATGCAGACGGAATAATATGTTGGTCGTGTAACAGGAGCAGGTTTTTTTAACGAAGTGTTATAAAAGAACACATTTCCGTAAGATCTACAAGAACAAGATGAAAAGACCTGTATTTATTTGCAGTGCAGTAATTGTATATGTATCGTGGAAAGAAATACTTTTATCTGTAATTAAGACATTCGATGAATGATGAGTGTTTCTGTACAAACTGTTGACCCACATTATATTTTGTATCTTATTTGTTACACTGCAGCAAGATAATTAATGGATTTCTCAAAAAAAGAAGAAAAAAGACGACTGCGTTAACGGAGGGTGATGAATCAAGTGTTCAGGGAAATTGGCTGTTCCGTTGTTTTATGGACATGTAACGATTTTGCTCGACATTTCCAGTGAAAGTTTAAAGTTAGAACAAAAGGCCAAATAATATTTTATGTATGATTTTGTCATCTAGCAGCATTGTGTTTGTGGAACACTTTCGTTTTACATTGTACATGTTTTTATCTCATTTCATGTGAAATCTTTTTGTCTTTATCATTAAACATCATTTTGTGTGAGTTAAGTGTGTTAGTCTGTCAATGAATAAGAGTTGCATTATACTAGTTACCGGTACGATATGGATGGGTAGAATAAGAAATGCTCTTAATGGAAAAAGGAGCATATATGTAAGATTTGCATAACCACAACATAAATATTGAAATGAGATTTAGAACATAGTTATTGAAAGGATAGATCTTCTGACTTTTATATTGAATTTCTTTTTTAGTAACCACCATTATCAATTTTAAATTGAAACTTTTATGTATTTTTATGTCAACTATTTTTCGTGCATTTAATTTTGTTACCTCACTTAATACTATAACAAATATTGGGTACTTCTAGGAAAGTTTACAGAAACCTTGATTGTTATATATAAACAGGCTGTTGACTAGAGGAAGTACACTACAAACTTTAAAAAATCGGAATGATGCTAGATGTTTATTGGTGTACTATTTATTTGGATATTAACTGAATCTGATGGGTTTATAGTTTTAATTTAATTACTTTCCAGGACATGCCATAAGATTTAAAAAAACAAAATTCTGCTAAAATGCCAAAATCTAAAAATACTTTATATATACTTTGTGAATACACATTATAAGAATAGAAAAATATTGTGGTCCACAACATAACGAAATAACTAGTACTTTGTAACATATGAGAACCAACTGAACAATTTTATCTATTTAAAAAAAAATACATTTGGTTTTAATTCATATCATGGAATCATCTTATCTGTTGTGTGTGTTATGACACCTTGTAAGTATTTAAAATAAAGTATGTCAAGATATTTTTGTTCTGTCCTACTTTTCGTTCCATCTAAAGTAAATTACAGTTTCAGCTGCTCACAAAGTAGGCTACAATTATATATATATATATATATACACACACACACACACACACACACACACACACATGTATGTATAAGGATCTAAGCAAACGAGAATTTGAAGCACTTGGGCCGGATTTCTCATTAATTCTTTAAGTAAAACTCGGATTTTTTTGTTCGTGCATGTTTACGATGTATAAACCAAAATAATATTGTGTACACTTTCTTATGTCTGTTACACATGTGCTTAATGTTTTTCCAGGATATATTTGCATCACTTTCCAGACGGTTCGTCCACCGTACAATTCGTCCACCCACCTTGGACAATTTGTCCACTCCATTACAACATTTAGACCAATAAATCTAAAATATTTCTTAGCCATTGAAATGGTTAATTATTTTCGTTTTATGGTACACTACTAGTATATGAAACGAACTAAATTTTAGTGGCACTATCAACTTGTTATTGTCCGTCTTGTCCATTATAGTACTTGAATACTTTATTGATATGTTGTTATATTCATATTGCTCTTCAATTACACCTATAATTCTGATGTACCATTTAGAAAACAAAGCTAGTAAGCTAAGTAACTAAACTCTTGCTAAATTACCATTTCTACATTGCGATTGCTGTATTACCGTACACATTTTTCTCCACAGGCGTGTATTTGTCCACACGCTCGTACATGATTTTCATTGTTACTACTAGGAAGTTTGCGTTGGAAGATGCACACCGGATGAAAATTTCGTCATTTATGTCAAAAATGCCATAACGTGACGTCGTTAGAAGTAGCCAACCAATAAACAACGATATTATTTCCATTCCGCTACCAGTTCCAGCCAAGTTCTATCATCTGTTACATCCATAAAATGACAAGACATTAACGGGTGCGCATTACCCCGCTCTCCCCTCCCCTAAAGATAAAATATGGCAATCATATTGCAGGTCTTTGGGGTTTTCAGGTCTCAATTTCTTACGGCGACGATTTGCCTTCCTTGCCCAACTATCAAGCGTACAGGATTCAAAATGAAAATTATAGTGGACGAATTGTCCAAGAACAATTTTTGGTTGTGGACGAATCATCTGCATCCTTTTGCATCAGTTGGAAAAATCATTCCTCCTACCTCGTATAATGGTGTGTCCAGAACGCTGTTATGTATACACGGTTAATGTTTGACATCCACATTTCATAAATAAGAAATTATTCTACGTCAGTGAAGCTGACAAAACTACCATACGGTTACCTAAAAGTGACACTTGATAGCACACTTGGAATTTTATTTTGTTTATATCCGTGTCAAATTTAATTTTACATAGAAGAAGTCATGGTTGGTTATTTTAGTCTGCTATGTTGCATTCTTTGAGTGTGAAGACATGGGATTAGCAACTTAAACCAAGTATTCATGGGTCCTGGAAGTCGAGATATTGACATATTTGTTTTTCGATGGTGGCCATTTTGAAAAGCAAGATGGTAGCCGTAATTGTGGTCGGAAAGATTTTCAAAGATATTTGCCTAATCTCAGGCCCGTATATAAAGCCCCTCCCCCCTCCCCCACACTTGTGAGCCTTTTTTAAAAATCACATCAATGTTTGCCACTGTAACCAAAATCTGATATAGTTTTTCCCTATCCGTCAATGCCCTCCCCCCCCCCCCCCCCCAAACTTCCAAAATCGTTCCTACGGGCCTGAATCTACCATACTCGGGGTGGCAGTAGGGCCTTTATAGTTAGCTCTGTGTACTCGCGCAAAGAGTTCGCTTGTTGGGTTTTGCACAGATCCATGTTTAAAGGCTAATTATTTGGAATAGGAAGTAAGTTCTTAAGCTTAGTAATAGCCAAGAAGTTATTTTTTAAAATGACATTGGTTTTTCACCAGCAGTGCTAATGGTTTAGCTGTAATGAGACTTGGTATTCATACGCCGGGTTTTCCTTGTGATAAGAGAGTTTGTCTTTGAGGAATATTATTTATTTTATTATTATTATTTTTGTAAAAATTTAATATTTGACCAACAATCCTCGATCAGTTGATTTTGATGATTTTTGATTTTGCATTCCAATTTCACGAAGACGAGAAGAAATAAAAATAACTCGTGTTTTATGTTTCGAGTAATGATAACTACAAAAATTAAGGAAATAAAAGAAAAGTGGCCATAACAATAATGAACATTTGTTGTAAACATTATACAGTATCATTACATGAAGAAGGAAATGTTATTTTAATGACACACTCAACACATTTTATTTACGGTTATATGGCGTCAGACATGGTTAAAGACCACACAGATATTGAGAGAGGAAACCCGCTGTCGCCACTTCATGGGCTACTATTTTCGATTAGCAGCAAGATATCTTTTATATGCACCATCCGACAGACAGGATAGTACATACCACGGCCTTTGTTACACTAGTCGTGGAGCAGTGGCTGGAACGAGAAATAGCACAATGGGTCCATCGACGGGGATCTATCCTAGACCGACCGCGCATCAAGCGAACGCTTTACAACTGGGCTACGTCCCGCCCCCATTTCTTGAAGAAAAGAAGGCATTAGTTTATAGTTAGCTTCACCAACCTTTCATAAACAGATGACAGTAGTACAGTGTGTGTGTGTGTGTGTGTGTGTGTGTGTGTGTGTGTGTGTGTGTGTGTGCAGGGACGTAGGAAGGTGCCAAAAGGGGCACATAAACCATCGCTGCTGCTACTGGATCAAGAAAAGTGCCCCCTCTCCCGCTTCTTACGCAAGTGGTGTGGGTTATTCACACAAAATCATTTTATTTTATCATTGGTAGGATGGGGCATAACACCAGACTCTGTACGCGTCATAGAAATATTTGATAACTGAGATGTGCGGTATTACCGTGGCTGGGAAAGGACATGACTTAAAATTATTTTTCTCGATCGATCGACTTAATATCTCGATCGTTCGACTTTAGAAATGAATGGTTATCATGCTTTTTTTTAAAGTTGAAACACCTTGCCATAATTCAGCATATACATCAACATTGTATTCATTAAGTGTCGACGAATCTTACAAATGGATTGAAAGTCACATAGTCTGTGTTGTTTCAAGAAACCAATAATGATAAAATACTTGCATACAAAAGGAAGTTTTCTTTTCAAATTATCAGAAAAGCAGAATTACTTTTATTTCCATCTGCAAAACTGGTAAATAAAACTGGAACGGGGTTCATGATTGAGCTCTGGGATTGCATCAGTTTTTGACCGACTTGACATATAAATCATACACACCTTCTACTGTAGAATGGAAGGGAGGCGTCACATTAGCGGCGTTTGGAAAAGGAGTCTGTCGTTCCTGAGAAGCAACTCCAGCACATATATATATATACATTGTATATATTAGGACATCCACTAATTCACTACCGTCAAGAATATCTGCTACCACTTTGAGTGCTGCCATCTTCATATGAAGGCATCCGAGAAGCACAATTAAGAGGTATTCACTATGACTTAATGGACAAATACATTCGATCCGTTTGTCATTGGCATGAAAAATTATTCCAGGTGCATGTGATTCATAATGTCCTACAAGGTGTATGCCTGCAATATGTGCATTGGGCATATGTAATAACCAGTGTTTGCAACTTAATTAGATATGTAAGTTGCTTTTCCCAAAGAGACAAGGTGGACATAACCCTTCTTCAATGAACAGTATTTGGCATTAATTCTGATGCTTCCCTTGAAATACTAGTCTAGTATAAACTATGTAAATCTTTAATGTTAGCTATTTAAAAAAAAAAAAAAACCCATGACATTGTTATTAAGCAGTAAGCTACAAGATGTGTAATGTGCAATATATGTAAATCTATGTAATTAAGTGTGTAAATAACAATAAATATATTCAATTCTGACACCTACAGTGGCTTTTATGGCCGTCAAAGTGGCCATATCAAAAAAATGGCTGCGATAACAATCACCAAATAAATCTCCAATGTTCCTATGTCAAAAATATTTCCTAAGGTATATTCTAAAATGCAAAATGGTATGTTTTTATCATCAAAGACACACATTTGTCCTTGATGGTGATGAGTCGGGTGATGATGATAAAGGCATACTATCACGGATTTAAGGACCTTATTTCTCTAAAAATAGATAACAACTAAAAATTATATTAATTGTTGGAAACCAAATCTAGCTATTGCATCACCTTAATTGAACCATGATGGAGTGAAATCCATGTCAACCCTCTCGGCAATTTTATTTTTTGAATTATGGACCATTGCCATAATTCAATTATTTTTACAAAATATCATTAATAAATGGAGTATGGTGGTTATGAAGATAGTTGAATAAAGTACATTAAATTATTTTTGTTCAGGTAATACTTTGTTATATCATTAAATATGTCAGTGGTCTGTGACAATATGCCTTTAATAGTGAGTGAAACCTTTTAGTTGAAATGCACACATAATATTTGAGAGCAAGTAATATAGTATGCTCACTATAATAATTAAAAAAATGTCATATATTCTCTTATTCTACCTAAGAAAGAGATAATTTAGGCATATATAAATTATAATATAAACTAAATCCGCACAGGTTTTTAGAAAGAAGAAGAATTTTTAAAACTATATTTAATTAAAAATGGCTATTAACATGTTTTATGACCCTATATACCATATCCATACATAATACTGACTTATCGGTACAATACTCACCACAAGCTACCCAATGATATACTGCATGCCCATGTTCTAAAGAAAAAACACCTTTCACATTGATATTATAAGTCAATTTTGGGTACTGACCTTGAACAATGTCAAAACGACCTTGACCTTCATTAGAAAAAATGGATTAATATTTTTTTGTAATCTACATACTATGACAATTACAGACATGGATGGTTCCAAAAATTAACATTCAAGTCCCACGGAATTACATATGTCCCTACACTAAATCGAACATTGGTCTTGCAATGTATCGTGGTACATGTAGCAATTCAGGTTCCTGTATCGTAATATATCGCAATACGAAATGTTTGGCAATACCCATCAATACTGGCACTGTACTGGAAATATTATGAAATTTCCAAATTTATGGGCATGGTGTCTTCTCCACCTAACTACGTCGTGAATAACAACGTTACGTAACGTCATTATCCTCAACAACATGGCTACCCACTGGCATGGGCCAGACATTCTAGTAGCTAGATGCCAGACCTTCTGGTAGTTAGGTGATATTCGCGGCGTCGCAAGCATGAAAGACGACGCCTACTTCTTTGGGAAGGGTGCTAAGATATTCGACAGGAACCTGCAGCAGGTTGCATTCAAAGTTGACCCATTAAATCAACGCGACAGTGTGGATGAGCAGGAGGCCGAAGAATACCACCCCACGAGCAGTTTTTTGCCGGTTTACCCATCTATAGTATTGTGTGAAGACCTCAACTCGAATGACGAGCCAGCCAAGGTAGAACTATCACCAGGTACGCTTCGTCTATATCGTGCAGGGACGGATCTAGGAAGTGTGTAGGTGTGAGTCACAGAGATTTTATATTGTGACAGTTCTCGCTCCAGCCACTAAATCCAGAATTGGTCTTGTAACGCATCGGGGCGAGACGTAGCCCAGTGGTACAAAGGTCGTGGTATGCGCTATCCTGTCTATTGAATGGTGCATATAAAAGATCCTTTGCTGCTAATTGAAAAGAATAGCCCATGAAGTGTCGACAGCGGGTTTCCGCCTTCAATATCTGTGTGGTCATTAACCATATGCCCGGCGCCATATAACTGTAAATGAAATGTGTTGAGCGTGTCGTTGAATAAAACATTTCCTTCCTTATATTGTGGCAACCCATATTGGGGCGAGGGGGAGGGGGGAGGAGGGGGCAACCACCCCACACTATGTATGCAGGCCTCACGCGAGGTCAAAATCATAGAGCGAAGTCACTTCTCTCTTAAACTTTTGAGAGGGCGAAGTGTTTAACAGGAAGAAGACTTGAATGTTTAATCTATAATAATAAAATATGCAAAAAGAAGATATTAAACAAGAGATTGGTTCCACTGAGGTGATTCGATCCTACGACGCAAGCGTATCAGGCAAGCGCTGTAGATATCGACTATACTATAGGTAGTACTAAACCAAATAACGTCCGGCTGGGTCAAAGTTCGAGGTGCACCCAACTTTTGATAGAGACGTTAACACCACAAGTCTTGTGATAGATAATAAATGTGAGTGTGTTGGTAATACAATTTTTTTTAGTTTCATCTGGGCAAAAACTGTATGCAATTTAATTTCATCTAGTATCACTATGTCAAGTAGCATTGTGCTTCAAACATGTATGGGGTACCTGTGAAAACAAAAGTACTCAAATTGTGTGCGAAACTAGGGGTGTTGTAAACACATCTGGTTATACCGAAAATGAGACATGAAAGATATCATTTTCTTCAGTTAATACTTTGAGGTAGAGGTTGTAGTATTGATATTTATGGGTCATAGTTTGGTTGATATATTGCATATAGTGTTTTTAAACACAAACGTGAACATAGTCGTCTATGGGATTTTATTTAGTATAGTACAACCTATATCCCAGCCCCCTTGAGAAATGAATCGACATATTGCTCCACTTCATTCTAATTAAACATTTTCTTTTTCATTCTATCTAGCAATGGATATTTACTGGCACGTGAGCAGGAAATTGTGCATGGGTTACGAGGTTAGGTCTGTGGCGAGCGAAGTTTTTAGTGGGTCGGGTCATGGTCCCCCGAAAAATACATTCGAATTTTTTTTTAGCTTGGTGGATTTGGGCGGGGTATTAATCAACCGAAGCAGGAAAGTGTACTTTTCAACCTGTAGTACCGTACGATGTTTTAAAAGGAATGCTTCGCGCAAAGACTTTTGGACTGGTATGCATATTCAACGATATATAATACACGTTATTGCTTAATATCAACACATATATTATTATATTTAATTAATAAAACGGTTAAATGTGACGGCTATTATATATAACGGGCGCAGCCATTTTGTTCCATTCCTGTGAATACGCCCTCTGGCGAGCCAGTGGTTACGTAATACTTGACGCGTCAAGTCAGGAATTAGTCTTAGAACTGAAGAAACAAACGTACCTGATTTTTGAGTGATGATGAAACAGGCATGCATCGCAAAGTTCTGTATTAATGTCCATCCCAGTAAGGCCCAAAACACTCCGGGTCTTGGTCTGGGTCTGGGACTGGCGAGTAAGGTATAAGTCCAAAATGAAACGCATTGAATCGAATGTGACAAAATACACCGCGTCTGTTCTGGCACAAACTACAGTCCTTGCACCAGACGATATAGGGCATGCGCTATATTTTGACAGCGTCAGATTGGCACCGACTTTTTTGTAATCAAGAAAAGGAAAGGTATGTATTAATAATGTGAAATTGTCATAGTTGTTGATTTATGGTATATCACGCACCCACATTCCTCTGCATTTCTTTTTTTCATGGTTTTGTAATAATAAGCCAAAATTATTTCATCTTCGTCAGACATGTTTGCTATTGTGATAATACGTAACAGATACAGACCCAGACGTCAAAACACACAAGACCTGGGTCTGTATACCTTACTCGCCAGTCCCAGACCCAGATCCGGTGTGGTTTTAAGGCCTAATCCAGCAATAAGTATATATTATTATTTCAATATAAAATGAACCACCATTGTCGAAATAACTGTATCATGAAATGATAATCGGAGTGTTTTCTTAGTTAACTGGTTTATTGTGTAGTTGCCTCCAACCTGGCCTCGGCGGCGCAGTGGTTAAGCCATCGGACTACAGGCTGGTAGGTACAGGGTTCGCAGCCCGGTACCGGCTCCAACCCAGAGCGAGTTCTTAAGGGCTCAATGGGTAGGTGTAAGGCCACTACACCCTCTTCTCTTTCACTAACCACTAACCAACTAACAGCTAACCCACTGTCCTGGACAGACAGCCCAGATAGCTGATATGTGTACCCAGAACAGCGTGCTTAAACCTCAACTGAATATAAGCACGAAAATAAGTTGAAATGAAAGTTGCCTCTATCTGTTCTTCCCAACTGGCATGTGTATATTTTGTTGGTACACAGACGAGACAATTACCGCCGTCTAGACACAAAAATAGATACCGATATTATTAACATCAGGGTATGGTGAAATAACCTGCCATCACAAAAATGGTAATGGACATGTTCAGCCATCATACTTTATTACTGTAAATAATTCTGTAAAACTCTTGATTAAGTAGACTTCCCCATCTAAAATCACAAAACTGACCAGTTCGTGAGTGGTAATTTTTGTTCCAACGTAGCTTACTAGTATGCATTTTTCCTTTGAACTTTTTAAGAGAGAAAAATACTATAACCCCATTTCATTCTGTTAATGCAAACTGAAATATATTTAGTAAAATAGTTTATTATGCTATCAAGTCATTTATGTTTTACAAGTCAGGTTGATGAAGGTGAAGCGTCTTGTAAATTGCTGCGTTTGTTTACACTGTGCATGCATGAGTTGGTAGTAGCCGACGTCACTTCGCCCCAGCCTAGAGTACCGGACGCGACAAAAACAAAAGAAAATAGCTACCCCCAGTTAGCAGGAATATTCACGTTTTTAAAAAAAAATTATTAACTCTAAATTACGCGTCTTTCATTTCTTAAAGTGTTAGTATGTGTTGCATTTTCCCAACACATAAGGCTCATATTTGACTTAAGGTGATAATACGCCTCTCATGTGTGTGTTTTCAGACTCGTTCTGGGAGTACCTGTACTCAAGTTCCTGGGATGAAGAGTGCGTGATACGAGTCCTGGACGGGAAGCTGCTCACCCTCATCTGCCAGGCTCTCAACATACTGCATCGAGACAAGGTTATCGTCAGCCACAGCAGCTTCGCCTTGGCCAAGAACAGACGTGCAGTACGAAACTTTACTGAAAGCGGCAAGGTCGCTATCAGTAGTAGATCCGGCACTTGAGCTCCCATGTATGCAAATGAACTAGGTCATGTGACCTGTTCTGCGCCATTCACTTAACGGTCAGCCCCCTTCAACCAATCAGAGCGCAGGACAGGTCCCGTGACCCAGCTCATTTGCATACATGGGCCTCAAGTGCCGAGTCTACTACTACTACTACTACTATTTTTTCAAATTAACAATTGTAATAAGAATAGGGAGAAAAAGTTGGAAGTTAAAAAAAAAAAAAAAAAAAAAAATCAGTGGTGGGAACGGGATGCCAAGTTGGCAAAGGTGGATCGGGGGGGGGGGGGGGGGGGGAGTTTTGAGGGGACCAGGAGGATGTTCAAGTGCACTTTTTGTTTGTATAAAAATTGTTTTGCTCGTAAGCATTTTTAGCTGTCTGTGTTACTGATTCTCAGTGTTCACCACATTGTTTAACTCAAGCAATGAGCGCCTTAATTGTGCGTCATCAAAGTTGCATAACGATAGCCTAGTTGTTTTTCCTTTGAAATTGTATAGATCTTCAAAATTACTAATGAAAAATAGGCTGTGTAATTTTTATGTACATCTGCCCCATCTAGCCCGAGCCGTCCCTATAATAGTGCCCTTTAAAGTTATAATTTACAAGTGTCCCTTTGTATGTTTTTTTTTTTTTTTTTTAAATGTATAACTGCTCTACCTAGACCGACCAGTCCACAGAATAGTGCCCTTTAAAGCTATAATTTTCAAGTGCTCCTTTGTATCGTTGTTATGTATAACTGCCCTACCTAGACCGAGCCGTCCCTAGAATAGTACCTTTAAAAGTTTTAATTTACAAGTTCTTACAAGTGCTCCTTTGAACCGTTTTCATGTATATCTGCTCTACCTGGACAGAGCCGTCCCTAGAATAGTGCCCTTTAAAAAAAGGTGATCGAAGTCCAATTACAATGAAATATATGATAGTCATACTTATATACGAAGCAAATTTGATTCTATGGGTTTTTCGCAAGTCCCTCTCACCCGTTCTCCCGCCCCTGATCATTTCGACGGCGGTCAACGCTAACATTCACGATTTAGTGATTGAGATATAACAGTAACGGGTTTGAACTCTTCTAAATAATAATTTTTGGGTTATAAAATTCCAAAAGAGGAACTGATCACTGTCTGAAAATGGATAATTTTGCTATCAAGATGCCAAACCCCACATTCTTGAAAAGGCGTTTAAAGCCATCCAATTTTAAAATTTCTCCGGACCTCCTTACAAATCTCGGGCACTGCGCGTCCTCTGGCAAGGCACATCGTGTCATGCTTAACATCGACCGTGATCATTAGCCCACCCCACTTAAACAAAAAATGCTCCGATGGGTCTGCAAACTCATATAATAATCTCTATTAATGTAGCTAGCGGGCCAGGAAACCGCAGCTAGTCGGTTTGTGTACACTTCCATTCGTACACTATGATATCGGTTAGTGTACACTTCCATTCGTACACTATGATATACACACAAACGCCAAGGCCGTAGCTAGGATATTTTGATTTGGGGGGGGGGGGGGGGGGGGGGGGGCAACTGAGTAGTTCATAGTCTAAAACTCCGTAAACGGTTAAGAAGGGAATTTTCTTTAAGTTTCTATAATGTTTCCAGATTTTTGCCCCCCCCCCCCCCCCCCCGCTAGCTACGGCCCTGAATGCATTCATATTAACTTCAAATATTAAAGCTTTTATCAAGATGCCCTTTTAACAAGTCAATGTTACCCTTTTTTCTTGGTTCCCCACCCATAAAAATATGTCCTGGATCCGCCCATGGTTGGCCCGGGTCCTCAAATGTTGGCATTTGTTTAGTTCCTTATTATCGTCACCGGGCACTTAAAAATCTAGAAAGTTAGACCTTCCGATTCCTCAGGTTTCGACCCTGGACAACATGGCTGAACTCCCAATTTAATAAGCACATTAATGTTTTAAATTTTATATCATATCATTAACATAATTTATATCAGTAAAATATTCCACGCGCTGCTCATGAACAAAAAATCCTTGACAAAAAATTTAGTTAGTATGAATTTACCATTATTTCAGAAAGATGGCTCTATTGATGAAATTGTGCTTATGGATTTAACTTACTATGCCAAAAGAACCTACCACAGCGGAATGGACTATCCGTTCAAGCATACGACATCGAAAATTTTGTTAGACACAGTCAGTGATCCAATTAATTACGAAGAATATTCCATGGAAATTCAAAAAAGGCTGAAAACCTATGTGAAAAAAGGTGATGGAATGGCACCATTACCTATACGTAGTCCGAGATCAATAAAATGTGGTTTCAGTAAAGTGGAAACCGTTGACACAGGTTTGCTTGGTATGACTGGTCCCATAACAACAGTGCCACTTTCATACCTACAGACACTAATGAACAGCCACTCGCCTAAGCGATCGAAATTCTTTAATAAAAAACATCATGCACAAATAAGAAAAGACAGATCAAAATCTCCTTTCGTAGAAGCAATGCCTAAAGAGTGTGTTAGAAAAACCCCACAACTCGATATCAACCTAGGCATCATTTTGGAATCTAACACTCAAATGACCTCAGAAAAACTTCCAGAAAGTCTATCTACCAAGTATCAAGAAGAAGCTGCGTCTTTAGAATTAAGCTTTGGTGAAAAGAAATTCTGGAAGTGGAATTTAGAAGATATATGTTGCAGGAGGAAACCGCCGGGAAGTCATTACTACATAAATCAAGAGAAATTAGTAAACGATGAATTCCCAGAAACAGCTGAAAAATATCTTCAAAACAATAAGCAGCAGCGTCTACTGAAAAGACAAACGAAGAAAAATGAACAGGAAGAAAAGATAGATCGAACGATGGACATTCCGTCTGAAACAAAAATAAGCCTACCCAAAATTTATTCCGGACAACCCGAATCTATTATTGGCTCAATGAATGCAATTCCTTCGTTTACGGTCTTTGCAAAATGGCTCGACAACTGCGAAAAAATGAAGAAAAGAGAAAGGAGACAATACAATAGAAGAGATAAACGCAAAAAAGATGGACAGCCAAGCCTTTCGATTCAAATGAATTTAAATTTTAAATCTTGGAAAGAAAACAAATATGCAAAATTAACCGGTTTGCCACTTCCTTTGAGCACAGGTATGACCAATGAAACTTTGTCTGCAGACAACAGCACGTCAAGTTCTTTATCGCCATCCGCTTCTGATGTCCTAGATGATTCATTAACGCCAACGAGGACCCCTGATATCCTCTCACCACAAGACAGTGCTACGTCATCAAACTCTGCTGAACTAGATGACGAAAGTTCTGAAGGCAGTGAAAACTTGCCATTTCATTGCAAAATAAATAAAAACTTCAGCCGTGAAGTGTTTATAAACAAAACGATCGAAAGCAAGGATCCAATATTGTTCAATGCTCTGAAGAAAACTTTTGGGATCCACAGAGCAATAGTTATTTATAAAGCGTGTCGCCGCAAGAGACGCCCACCAGTACGACTGGTAAAATCCATACCGAAAATGCGGTTTAACAAAACGCGAGCATCGCTGGAGGAAACCGTTATGTCAGAGGCCCCAGAAATGGTACTGGGCAAGATAAAGCCTTTCAAATTCTTAGAATATCGCAATTACAAGTCGAAAAATCCACGAGTTACGCTGCCAGACTTCGCCCTTGTGAATCACTTGGAGGATTTTAAACTACGACTCCAAAGAGCAGTGGACGACTTTGTTATTCGGAAAGAAAACTTCACCACAGACTATGGGTATAAATATGTGCCATCCGTGACATTTACCCGGCCGTCAGTATTTAGAAAGTTTCGGTTGGCGTAAAGGCACTAAAGCTAGTTATTAGGCCGTATCAAATGTTTTGACAGCTTTTTTACCCTTATACTTACATATACTTACAACATCTTGTTTAGTTATTAATGTCTACATAATAAAATGTGTTTGTGGTTCTCCTGGTGTTTGAAGCTCAGTCGGTTTAGTGCTCGCTTGAGGTGGTTTCGTCGTAGGATCGCAGTTTTTTCTCTCGTTCCAACCAGTGCACCACAACTGGTCAAAGGCTGTGATATGTGATTTCCTGTCTGTGGGAGGGTGCATATAAAAGAGCCCTTGCTGCATAACGAAAAATGTAGCGGGTTTCCTCTGATGACTTATTACCAAATGTTTGACATCCAATAGCCAATGATTAATTAATTAATCAATGTGCTTTAGCGGTGTCGTTAAACAAACTTTAAAGTTTCCTGGTATTTGAAATACATGTAGTTCAAAAGGCATTTTATGCAACACGTGAAAAGAAAATACCCTAGGGTATGGCGATACTCTGGCAGCATTATGCCTTTGCATAATTAAAGGGCCATTACATGACATGTTGAAAATATTCACCCCATAAACAATAACATTATCTTCCTCTCGCCTCAAGTTGCCGCCATTCAAGATTTGAAACAAGGAGGGAGCTTATCAAACAACAAACTAACAAAATAATAAAAATAAAATAAAATAAATAAATTAATTAAAATAATAATAAATTAAAAAAAACCCCAAAAACTATGATAAATTAAATTTCAAACTATTTCTGTTTTTTTACCAAAATATAAAATCAAGTGGTATAGTTAATGGAAATGTGTCTTCATCATTTAATATATATATAGAGGCTGTAGGCAAGGTGATCCATTATCTCCTTATATATTTCTTCTCTGTGTAGAAATTCTTGTAGGACTTATACGTAAAAATAAGAAAATTAAAGGCATCTCAATAAACAATAAAGAATACCTAATTTCACAGTATGCCGATGATACTGATTTTATACTTGATGGTAGTAGAACGTCCTTTGAAGAAGCAATAAATACCTTGAATATTTTTTCCGAATTATCAGGACTCAATATTAATTATGATAAATCAGAGGTAATCTGTATTGGCTCTCTTAGGAATAGTTCAATACGATATTTACAAAATCTTAATCTAAAATGGAATCCTCCTTCATTTAAAGCACTTGGAATTATTTTTAGTACCGACTTGAATGAAATGACCAAACTTAATTATAATTCTAAATTATTTGAAATTAAACAAATTATAAATACATGGATGAGAAGGTTGTTAACACCACTTGGAAGAATAGCTATAATAAAATCTCTGTTAATATCTAAGCTTAGTTATCTACTTCTAACATTACCAAATCCATCAGAAACATTTCAGAAAGAATTGCACACGATGTTATTTAAATTTGTATGGAATCAAAAGCCAGACAGGATAAAAAGAATAACTTTGTGTAAACCTGTTAATGAGGGAGGTCTCGGAATGATAGACATATTTAACTATGCTAAAGCTTTGAAAATGGCATGGCTACGAAAATTGGAAACCAAAGATCCAAAATGGAAACCTATTCTTTTTGCATGTTTTCCACAACTCCGTAACATATCTCTATTTGGTAATGATTTCCCCCAATTGTGCTTAAAACATGTAAAAAATCTATTTTGGAAAGACTGTATCATTGCATTCCGTGACTTCTCGTTATTAATTAATGTTTCATCTTTTGAAGACTTTTTATCAGAGCCAATTTTTTATAATTCCAATATAAAAATTAACAGCAAATCTTTAAAAAAAAGAGAAATGGCTTGGGAAACGTGTATCTCAAATCTGTGAGCTTGTTGATGAGTACGGCAACTTTTTAACTTTAACCGCATTTAATAATTTATACAAATTAAATGCATCTTTTTTAGAGTATCAAGGATTTATTAACTCACTTAAGGCTTACCTTAGGAAGACGAAACTGAATATAATAGAAACAAATATTCCTTTAGATGATTCTCCTGTTCAAAGAAAACTTTGTTCTATCAGAAATGGCTCGAAACTATATTATTACACACTTGTAACTTCTGAAAAGCCAAATTCTGCAATATCAAAATGGCAAAATTATTTTATTTCAGACCTTAATTGGCACACTATTTATTTAAAACCATTTGTAACCACGCAAGAAATAAAACTTAGATGGTTCCAATATAGAATACTTCATAGAATATTAACTACTAATAGTTTCGCATATAAATTAAAATTAATTGACAGTGAAACGTGTACGTTTTGTCATGAAGGAAAATAATCTATAGTGCATTTATTTTGGGAATGTAAAATTATTCAGAACTTTTGGAATGATTATTTAAATTGGTTATCAAACTCATGTAAGCATATATGTAATTTAAAGCTTTCTCTTGAGCTAGTGATATTTGGATGTAAAGATAATATTAAAACAGATAATGTTTTTGACCTGCTACTATAATTAGCTAAATATTTTATATATAAATGTAAAGTGCAAAGGGTCCAATTAAATATTATACACTTCCAAAACGAAGCTAAACAAAGATATAAAGTAGAAACATGTATTTATCTTAGTAAGAACAATCTTAATAAATTCTTCACCAAGTTGTCAATGTATTATTCTCTTTGAACAGACCTAATTTTTGTAACTTTCCTTGTGCATCGTCTTGTTCCCAGCAGTCCACACATTAATAATGTAGATACATACATATGTATATGTATGTGTGTGTATATGTATGTATGTGTCTATGTATGTGTCTATGTATGTGTATGTATGTGTATGTATATATATATATATATATATATATATATATATATATATATATATATCATGTGCGTATTTAAAATATTTATGTACGTCGTTCATAGAATGGAAAAGGATGAAAGTGGTTTTTTTGTTTTTTTGCGTGAGAGAAAGATAAATGGATAACTACATTGATTAGATATGGAGAGAGAGAGAGAGAGAGGGGGGGGGATGGAGAGGGGGTGGGAGAGGGGTGGGGGTGGGGTGAGGGGGGGGGGGGGTTGCAAGCCAGTACCCTAAAGTATTATATTATGTTGTTTTATTATTTTTATGTACACAACCCATGTTTTACCCTTGGCATGTGTTGTTCTAATTGTAAACAAGGGGCTGGCAATAAAACTTGTAAAAAAAAAAAAAAAAAAAATTCAAACTACAGTCAAACTTCGATCACTCCACCTTCGATCTCTCAAAAACTTCCGATCTCTCGATCTGAAGCGATGGTCCAGGCCAAGTTGCTATACAAACTAGTAATAACGACCTTCGAAAACTCAAACTTCGAAACCTCGATAACTTCGATCTCTCGACCTAAATCTTTGGTCCCGCCATAAAGATTTAATAGAGTATGCACCTCTAAAACTCGACGCATGTGGATTGATCAAACTGTCATTGCCGATAGTATTTTAAAGACGAATGTATTATCAATCATGTCAAACAAGCGAAGCGCGCCTGTCTCGGGTGGTCTTGGCTGTCGAGGATTAGTAATAATAGATCGCCGACTAAGCTGAACGAAATGATCCTATGTTTGGTAGTCGGTGTTCGTCCGTGGTGGAGAGCCTCGCTACGTAATACTTAATTACAGACGCAGTCTGGTTAACTTCAAAGAGCATTTGTAATAATTGTTAGCACTGTTTGTTTTTGCTCTCAAAGGCGTGAATCGTGTCAAACTTTAGCTTTTCTATTTAAGTATCAGTTAATGTTTATCAGTTAATGTTTATCAATTACCAGTCATTTAATTATGTTAAAAATTGATACATCACAGATCGAGCAATCTGGGAAAGGACCCGGTAATGTGGAGTTTGCCAGGTCGGTTTAAAAAAAGTTCTGCTTTCTTGTCATCCAAGCAATCTTGTGTAGGGCCCAGAAATGGAGGGTGGGTGGTCAGATTGGAGAAAGAAAGTAGAGGTGCGAAGCGTAAATAAGTTTGTGTAAAACAAATGTACTTATAGGTAGTACTAAACCAAATAACTTCCGGCTGGGTCAAAGTGCGAGGTGCACCGAACTTTTGATAGAGAAGTGAACACCACAAGTCCTGTGATTGGTTATAAATGTGAGTGTGTTGGTTGTAAAAAATAATAGTTTCATCTGGGTAAAAAAAAATGTGCAATTTTATTTCATCTAGTACCAATGTGTCAAGTAGCCTTGTGCTTGAAACATGTATGGGGTACCTGTAAAAAAAAAGTACTCGAATTTTTGCGAAACTAGGGTAGTCATAGACGCTACCCGTTATCTCAGAAACGAGCAGCTTGACCCCCATTTTTTTCTGATTCACTTTAAGTGTAAGGGGTGGTAGTATTTATATCCGTGGCGTTTATGTCGGTTGATACGTTGCAGGTAGGAGTTTTAACCACATATGTTACTATTGTCGTCTATGGGATTTGATTTGGTAGTATACACCCTTATAGTGTTATTCGGCATTTAGTGTTTTATTTGTTCGTTACGTTCCGCCATGTTTTGACATCTGCAAAATACGTCGACGTTACTTTTTGTTATTTATATATGTATGTAAATGGCTTCCTTCTTCGTCTATTTTCTGTTAATAAATACATGTAGCCTATATGCTCAAGCATATATTTCAAATTCATCTGCTTTTTTTGAAACAAACAACTGGACTTTGGGGGATGGTTTCATTCGTTTCCTATTAAGATCACATTCCAATTCTTTTAAATAAGGACTGCTTGTCTCCTTGGTTCTGTCTGCTCCACACGAGGGACTCCCATGATGTATGCGGGAGACACATACTCGATACCATTCTTCTTGGAAGGTGATGTTGATGGAGTTGCTGCAGTGTTAGATGGACCTGGTGTTGCAGCATCAGATAAAACCGGTGTTGTCGCGTCAGATGGAGCTGATATAGTGTTAACATCCATTGGAGTTGCAGCATCAGATGAAGTTATTTGTGTAGTGTTAACTGTTCTGGTGCTGAAGGTGCTGAAGTTGCTGGTGGAGCTCGACGTGGTTGTGTAGCATCAGATGGAGTTAGTTCATCTCCTGGTGTGGGTTTGTCTGTGGTTTCTGCTGCGGCAAACATGTGATCCGGGAATATATTTGGATTAAATGGACAAATTCCGGTGTTTGCGAAACCACTAATGGCTGTTGATGTAGTTGCAGCCTTCTGGTAGGCAGCCCCAAAGAGACCTGCAACTTGGTAGATTGTGATGACCTTTCCTGGATGCTTCCTGAGCCATACCCGCACTTCCTGTTCATAGTATGTGTTTAGTGGTCCCATAAATGATACGTCAAGTGGTTGCAGGCGATGTGACGTGTGCGGTGGGATTACCAGGATATGCACATGATTTTCCCTTGCCATTTCGATTAAGGTGAGGTTTTTCGTATGGGTTGCATGACCATCAAACAGCAGAAGGATCTTCAGCTGAAGGCTTTGCGCGGTGCATCCAGCCAGATGGGTGACATGTAATTACAGTTTCCAGCGGTGCTCCAACTTCAAATAGTGGATTGAGATTCTTTCGAGAGAAGATAAGTAATGGGGGTATGTAATTACCAAGAGCATTAAAACATATTTCTGCTGTGACCAACGTTCCCCTTTCCGCTGAGGCGAGTGCACCAACCTGTTTTTTACCCTTCATTGATATAACGTTTGAAGTCTTGTTTGGCACTGTCACCACTCCAGTTTCATACAGCGAGTTCAGTAATCGGTAGAAATTCATGACAACTACCTTGTTGAAACCTGCTGCTCTTGCTGCTGAAGTGGCTTCTGGTGTACGCAGTGACAACATTTGATGACGTTTCAAAAATCCGTACACAAAATCCTCTCCTGCCATCTTCAGTTCCATATTGAATGGATGTTCTACATGGTTTCTGACAGCAAATTGGAATGATAGCTGTGGGAATTCCTTGAGAGTTAAACCAAATAAACGACTCTCCATGAACAAAAGATAGTCTGCAAGGTCCTTTTCTTGCTGTTGACTGAACACTGGCCTGAAACGCCCTAGCCCCTTTTGTGCCACATCACCAGGTTCACCATCTTTCCTTACTCTTCGGAACAGAGTTGTCTTCGGAATACTGTATGTCTCAGATGCATCTGTAAGGGTAATTTCTTTGTCACGTACTTTAGCCACCGCTTTCTTCATAGCCTGTTCCGACCATTTCTGCTGGTCAGTTGTTCGCTTGTAATTGCGAACCATATTGCCTAAAATAAGAGAGAAAAAGACACTGTGTAGGATGCATGTAGTCCTAATGTTATGGAGATTGGTGTTAAAATTATGTAAAAACAGACATTTAACTGAGTGTTAATCAATATAATTAATAAAGCGTTAATTAATATAATTAATAATAATAATAATAATTACGTGTTAATAATTAAAAAGTCAAATAGAATGACCGGGGCAAAGTGGAACGCTGTACCACTTTGCCCCACCCACTTTACCCCGACCACGTGTTATTTTCTAAATTCCTCGTGCCACTGTGTTAATAGATCTACGCAAGAAATGTCGTCATGCATATATGGCATATATTGACCTTAGATTTAACACCATGGAAAACATTGCAACTAAACAAGATAACAGTGCTTTAGGAGACGATTAATTTCTGAAAATTATTGTTTTAAACACGCAAAAAAATATTTTGCCTAAACAAATTTACTTACCTCATTTGTAAGAAATGGCTTCCATCAAAAACATTGCGTCATCAAACAACTTTGCGATGATGTGAGTTGCAGGCATATGACGTCATTAACAGATTTGCGAGGGCTGTTTCACTTTGCCCCGTGTTTCGCTTTACCCCGTGTTCCCCTACTTTCCAACAACGTGTTCCGTTTTTACAATTGGGCAGGAAAATATGGTTGGAAGAGCCAGGACAACACACCAAAAACGGGCCTTTGGCAATCTAAAACTTGCAGCAGTAATAACAAGTATGTATTGTTAAAGGGACATTCCTGATTTTGCTGCATTGTAAGATGTTTCCGACTAATAAAATAGTTCTACGATTAAACTTACATGTTAAATGTATTTTCTTGTTTAGAATATCAGTGTCTGTATATTCGATGTGTTTCTGGTCGTCTTAATATTTGTAAGAAGCCCAAACTGGATTTCGTCTTCAAATAATTTCGTACGTACGACAAAAATATATTTTAGGAAATAAAACGAAATTTAACCCAGTACAAATATTAGAACGATCAGAAACATGTTTAATATACAGCCACTAATATTTTATGCAGGAAAATATATTTGATATTTAATTACAAACGTTAAAAAGTCTCTGTTAGTCGATAACATCTTAAACATTGCAGCAAACTCGGGAATGTCCCTTTAAAGCCGCACACCCTAGTTCCATCCAGCGAAAATAAATTATAATTTGGTTAATCTACAAACCTGTAACACACTTAGATCACGTTTTTATCAAATGGAGTGAAAAAGCAGGTTTTATATCGATAAATACCATGGGAATCCCCATGTCCCAATTACTTGAAATAATTTTGAAAGTTTGTATTCTGATGTCACCGGCAGATGTCGCTCGAAGCACAACAATGCCTACGTCACGACAAATTTCACAGACTTGGGGTGCGTTCTTTTCACCTCTCCTGGACATGTTCCAACTGTTCTGTCCTGGTTGTATCCCCTCTCCAGATATCGTAGAACTTAGCAAAATTATTGGTTTTAAGGGTTTGTAACGTTTTGTATTGAGATACTTACTTGTCTGAACTTTATTGTTACTGAAAATGTTCACGAACTGTGAAGAAAAATCTCACAAATGAACAACAACAAATCGGATGTTGATTGCGCGAACCGTGCACGAGAAAACAAACCGAACCAAAATGATAACGGTTACGTGGTATACCAACGTCTGTGACATTGAAATGGAAATATCCCGTCTAAAAATAGATTAGACCTTGTCTGCTCAACGGTTTTTTCTCAAACGTGCGCCCGTTTTTCAGAAATACGAAAAATGCATTTTGTGGTATTACAAACACCAGGATTACCAGGATTACCAAAAAACACTTCAGGTGAATGGAAATGTATATTCTAAATAATAAACGGTAAGTAAAGTGCAATTTTATTTGTGAAAAAAATGGGTTTAATAGCGACAAACAACGCCGTAATGGTTAACAACTAGCCATAACTAGGGTGTGTCCCTTTAATTACTAAAAGTGATTATATTTATTATTATTAAGTATGTCCCACTTGGATGACTCTTGGGATGTATTAGTTGTCTGATCTGACATATTGTTATTTGACCAATTACTCAGCGGGTGGTAACGTTCTGGAAAAACTTCGGAGCCAAAGGTTTCGAGTTCAATACAGCCTGGGGGGCTTGGCATCAATGTCTGCAGAAGTTGCCTTTCCGGTGCAGTCATGATAAGATACGATGTTTGCACTGATGTTACAGGTTTTCTCCTGTCATTATCTGACAAACTGCGATATGGGTGATGAGTGAAATAATATTCTTAAAAATAGCTTTAAACCCCAACAAAAAACAAACCACTTGCCATGACAGCAAAATATATGTTTTAGAGACAATTTGCACACAATTTGTTTTATTTGAATATGATCCCTGTATTGCTTTGGGTGAGTATACATTCTTGTGCAAATTTATTGGAACAATTCATGTAAATGAGCACCAACATGTTCCGAAACTGTGATCACCTCTGTCACAATATGTGTATTTAGTAAAACCATGTCTGAGTGATTATGGAGTTGTAATATTCTCATTTTAGGAGCAAACATGCGAAACATGGATCTAAAAGATGTAACTAAGGCAGTGGTTACCAAGGAGATGTTGACATGGCTGAGGAACTTCAGTGATAGAACCGGTGGGCGGAGGAAAAGGACGCTAGATAAAAGCAGCAATTGAGGCGGATCATGGCAATGTTGAATGAACCATTATATTGTGTCTGGCTTTTTAGCTTAAATGACCATGAGCTGGATCTTTGGAACTATCCGATGATTTTTTGTGTAACTTTAATTTCTGCCCCATACTAAAGGATAGGCTCCAAAGACATCAAAGTAACTTTTCTCACAAACGTTCCGATTTAGATACAATAATTGTACATTTAAAATAAAATGTACTAGTAAAGCATTTATGTTTCACCTATTTTATATGGATCTGAATTATAATAGGTATAGACTAATTATTTATAGTTTATGTTATCTAGTTCTTTCCCTTTTTCTATAACATGCCGAATATGTTCATAGAGAATGGGGTAAAGTTGGCGCTACAGTTTAGGCCACAAAAGATCTGTGGTTCCTAAAGGTGGTGCGATGACACTGGTTATTCTTTCTATATAACTGACTTTGGCCGCCAAAAGACTCGTGGTTTATGTTGTCTTTCCGATATTTACAATTGTACCTCATGTTTTTATTTTTTTTAAATAACTGATCAGTGCTCCAGATAATTTTTAGATCTGTTAGGTATTTCACTCCATGTTTTGAAATTAAGTGAGTGAAACTGAAAAAACCTTTATAATCATTGGCTAACACATCAGCCTAACACATAAATCATTAAATGTATCTCTAGTAAACAATATTAATACTTAGATTGAAATTTATGAACGTTTTCATTTATTGGTTACACAACATGCACATAATTGGTCAGTTTTGCCGATAACCTAAGTTCCATCATGGGTTTTTTCTTCTGTTTTACAATACGCAGATACGCAGCTTATCAGGAGCACTGAATGATCCAGGGGTTTCAAAATGATTTGTGCATTTAAAAACCAAAAACCTTAGAACTTTTGTTACCATCCGCATGTCAATAATGACACAGCAGGCAGTGCAAAATTAGTATTTCAGTGGTTGGTAAATTATCTTGATTTGAACTATCTGATCGCAATTTTTCATTTAACTTAAAACACACGTCTGCAGTTTATATTGTTTTGAAGACACTAATGGATATTTTAAAATTAAAATCAATGTTTTAAACTTACAAGGCCACACTAGATTTTTGTCTATCTAAATTTAGTTCGAACTTTATGAAAATTTTGAGAATCTGTACCAACCTTAGGACTGCTAATATCCCGGTGCCGTAATTACTAACTGTCATTTTGTGGGCAATGAACAAACATGTCAAATTAAATACAACACATTTCTTATCAAGTGAGTGCAAAATAACAGGTCAAATAAATTTATTTTACATTAACAGAATTTATTCAATTATTTTATCAAATGTAATATCAGATACAGATGAAGAGATACGGCATTGGCCCAATATCGGCCTGTGAACAGTACTTCTACTGGACCAGTATTGGATAATGATAAATAGCCAGCATTGGCCTGGTACTGGTTGATGATATTGGCCCAATACAACTGCATATATTGGGCCAATACCGCATTAGTGTAGAGTGCCAATAACGGGCCAGTACTGGGCCAGTATTGGGCCAATACTGGAAAACTGTACTGGACCAATACCCCGCCGATGAGCAAAAATCTATTGGGCCAGTACTGGTTGATGATATTGGCCCAACGGAACTGGATTTATTGGTCCAGTATCGGGCCAATACTGCAATGTTGATTGGGTCTGTGTGTCTCTCTCTCTCTCTCTCTCTCTCTCTCTCTCTCTCTCTCTCTCTCTCTCTCTCTCTCTCTCTCTCTCTCTCTCTCTATATATATATATATATATATGTATATAAATAATAAGGTTGTTTTGTCCGATGTCATGACTTCCTGCCAACACCATGACGCTACCACCGCCACATCGATCAAGTTCAATGCATGAGGCGACGTTGTACCACTGTCGATGCCCATTGTGCTCAGACACATTACTGACAATTCGACACGACAGTCACACATTTGACGTTGTAGCGAAAATCTCCTGTTACTTATACTGTTCAACATGGTGCCTGAATTAAATCCAGTGAGAGAGAGAGAGAGAGAGAGAGAGAGAGAGAGAGAGAGAGAGAGAGAGAGAGAGAGAGAGAGAGAGAGAGAGAGAGAGGTGGGGGTGGGTGGGTGCTATGTTCAGTAGGTATGTCGCTTAATGTGTGTTAATTTGTGTTGGAGGGTGCGGTAAGAGTTCTGACTTAAATCTTAAATTAGGTCGAGAAGTGAATCATCACTCTGTTACCCTAGGCCTGATGGTTTTAGGATGGATTAAACGTTCAATTAGGCCATCAAATCAAATCAAACCAGTTTATTCTTAAAATAAACAAAGTATATTTTGAGGGTGAAGTAAAAGTCAATGTCAAGGGCGTAACAGGAATAAAAGATATATGCAAGCAATAGCGGCTAAATACATATACACCAGGGGGATGGGGTTCGGGATAACAACCCCCACCCCCGACCCTTATGGAAGTGGGGGTGGGTAGGCCATAGGCAAGCCAGTTACTTAATTCTACGTCATCAGAGCAAATGACGTCATATGTTAAGATTTCATAAGGCGAAAATTCCAACTTTGACGACGACTTCTGCTATGAATGACCATGGTTTATATTACGGCAAGGCTCATAGAGTATTTGACAGGAACGCCAAGGGAGTTTGCTTTAAGCTCGACCCATATGAGGAAAGACACGTAAAGGATGAAGACCAAGAAGAATATCAACCTTCCAGCCAGTTTCTGTCTCGCTGTCGATCCCTGGTTCTCTGTGAAGACTACACTAAGCTTAATTCCAGGGAGGCGCCCAACTACCGACGACTATCTTCAGGTTTTTATACAAACACTAGAAATCAAGGCCATAGGCTCCATCTCTCCCCCCCCGTGAAAATCCAAGTAGTTTAAAGTGGCCGTTTTAGGCTCTATAATAGGGCTTATAGGCCTATGTGTATGTCCGGATTCACCTTTTTTACTGGCCCACTCTTATTTTAGGTTAGGTATAGCCCTGAAATTGAATACTAAAATATTGGGTGTCCCCCGCTAAAAAAAATCCACCCCCCCAAAAAACCCCAACTACAACAACAACAACACACACACAAACACACACACACACACACACACCACTGGCGTAGGAAACGGGGGTGGGCAAGGGGGCATGTGACCCCCACTTTTCAGATAATTTGCTTTACAATTGCTTTATAATAGTGTAAATATAAAGTGTACCCCCCCCCCCCAATTTTATGGCACCTTCCTACGCTCGTGCACACTGACACACACACACACAGACAGACAGACAGACACACACACACACACACACACACATACACACATACAGACAGACACACACACACACACACACACACACACACACACACATGTATACAGACAGACATACACACACACACGCGCACTACATGCGCACACATCAGGGTCGTATCTATCGACTATGCGCCTTTTTAGTTTAAAACAGCCAGGCCTATTTTTGTTTATATATATATATATATATATATATATATATATATATATATATATACTACCCCTCTCCCACCTCCATCAGATATTTTATGCTAGGTATGACCTTATATACATATAATTTTATGTGAATAGTTCACCACGAATATTTTACAATACAGGCGCATATGCAGGAATATATACGGGGGTGGGGGTGGGGGTGGGGGTGGGGGCAGAATGTGGCGAGCAATCTTCTTTTTTGGGGTGGGTGGGGGGTGGGGGGGGGGGTCGGAAAAAAATAACCCAGAAAAAAAAATAACCCAGAAAAACAAGGAAATGTGCACCTAAGTTATTCCAGTTTTGTTTTACACTTGACCGGCCTCGGTGGCGTCGTGGTTAGGCCATCGGTCTACAGGCTGGTAGGTAATGGGTTCGGATCCCAGTCGAGGCATGGGATTTTTAATCCAGATACCGACTCCAAACCCTGAGTGAGTGCTCCGCAAGGCTCAATGGGTAGGTGTAAACCACTTGCACCGACCAGTGATCCATAACTGGTTCAACAAAGGCCATGGTTTGTGCTGTCCTGCCTGTGAGAAGCGCAAATAAAAGATCCCTTACTCGGAAAGAGTAGCCCATGTAGTGGCGACAGCGGATTTCCTCTCCAAATCTGTGTGGTCCTTAACCATATGTCTGACCCCATATAACCGTAAATAAAATGTGCTGAGTGCGTCGTTAAATAAAACATTTCTTTCTTCTTTCTTGTAGTGTTTGTTACTTTTCAGAGCTCTTCTGGGAGTACCTGTACTCGAGTTCGTGGGGAGAGGGGTGCAGTCTGCGCGTCATGGAAGGGGAGCTTCTGGACCTGCTCCTTCACGCCATGTACAGCATGGAACGAGACCATAAGGTCGTCTGCCAGACGCACTCCGCCTACGTCAAAAACCGCCATCCCATACGACCATGTTTCAAAACGGAACACAACCAGGTTTATCGCACTGCTTTAAAACTAACAGTAACCGACCTGTCAGAGTCGCGGGGACTGAGTGGGTTACCCCCCACCCCCCTCCTCCCCATAGGCGTAGGGGGATCCCATTTTTGCAAGGGGGGGGGGGGGGGCGACTGGCTTTTACTCGAATTAAACGAAAATGCCCGAATCTGGATAATAACATTTATTAATATTAGCATTATTACAAAACAGCAATATAAGGTTAGAAACAAATCACTACGCATTTTTATGTGGATTACAACTAATTTTAAGAGAAAACTGATGGAAATACATGGTTAAAAAGGTCTCAGGATGGCACATTTTTTCCGAATATCTGTATAATTTATGCCCAAATTTGAGACTTTGCTCCAGCACAAGAGAGGCAGTTGCCTCCCCCCCCCTGCCCCTGTCTCGTAGGCCTATGCCCCCCCCCCCCCCCCCGTACCAACACCATCTACTTTTATTCATCGCAGTATTAAAAATAGCAATATCATAGATGCAAGCGCAATATTTGGCTATTTGTACTTTTATCCTGCACATAATTTCTGCATAATTAACACGAGCGTATCGAAATTGTAATGTGCTGTCACTCGGCGTAAAGTTTGTTTTGTTTAACGACACCACTAGAGCACATTGATTTATTAATCATCGGCTATTGGATGTCAATCATTTGGTAAGTTTTACGTCTTTAGAGAGGAAACGCTCTACATGTTTCCATTACTAACAAAGTCTTTTATAATATATGCACAATTCCACATACAGGATAGCACATAACACGGTCTTTGAAATAGTCCAATGGACCCACAGACGGGGATCGATCCTAGACCGACTGCCCATCAGCCGAGCGCTTTACCACAGGGCTAGCGCCATATCTTTATATTTGTACACTTATCTACACTAGTGTAAGGCACACATCAAGTGAATTTTACTAAATAACCACGCACTTTCAACGTCCGTTTCGAACTAATCATACACAATATCCCTGCATAGCTAACACGAGCGTATCGAACTGGTAATGTGCTGTCACTCGGCGTAAATAGTGACTTCTTAAAGAATTCTGGGTAAAATGAAAACTGAACAGAAAATGTAGGCTGTGTCGCATATTTATCAAAGGAGCAACCAGTTCTTCATCATGGGTATGGGTGGGAAAACATGTACGCAGGAATATATACGGGGGTGGGGGAGGGTAGAATGTCTCTGTGACGTCACGCGCTTAATTTCCATTCTTCCTGAATTGCGGGAGCATGAACAAGTTCAGTCGGCATAGCGTTCGCCTGAGGTACTTGGGTCTGAGGATCGAACCTCCTTGGTGGAAGCATTCTCCGATTGGGGGTTTTCATGTTCCAACCAATGCCTTACGACTGGCATATCAAAGACCATGGTATGTGCCATTCTGTCTATGGGGAAATTGCATATAAAATCCTTTGCTATTGATGGAAAAATGTAGCAGGTTTTCTCTGAAGAGTATCAGAATTGACAAATGTTTGACATCCAGAAGCCGATGGTTAATTAATCAATATGCACTAGTGGTGAGGATTCAAAAACAAATAAACAAACAAACAAACCCTAATTGCAATATTTGACACAATCCCGTTTTGGGTACCAATTTTGAAGGGGAAAATTCCCAATTTTAATGTCGAAATTTCAAACGTTTTATTTTACCCAGAAATCTAAACCTAAATTTCAGAAAGTTGTAACGAAGACGACCAATTCTAAGGGCGAAGTTATCGCAAACATTATGGTTTTGGTTTAACTTTATTTTGTAAATGGGTTTTAAAACTGGATTAGCGTTTTGTATTTTGTTAATAAAATTATTGACAGGCTTTAAAATTAGAAGAATAACGTATTTGACGTATGTTTGTAGTATTTTGCCATCAGTCACATTTGATGAAGTAAACACAAACAAGTAAGATTTACTTCATTTCATTAGTGAACATATTTTCCGTCAATTTTAAAAATATTTTCTTTACATCAGTTTGATGGAAGATTTATAGGACTACCACGTTTGGCAATTAGATCCACACCCACAACCGGCGCGGAGCCAGTCCAGAGTGGTCGAATCGTCAAATGTTGAAGGCGCAGACCGGCCTCGGTGCTGTCGTGGTCAATGGGTAGGTGTAAGACCACGACACCCTCTTCTCTCTCATTTAACCACTAACAACTAACCATCTGTCCTGGACAGACATCGCGAATAGCTGAAGGGTGTGGCCAGGACAGCGTGCTTGAACATTAATTGGATATAAGCACAAAAATAAGAAGAAGAAGAAGAAAAGGCGCAGACCGTAGTTTCAGCCCGTGAAAATAGACACTAAGTTTAGTTAATCTACAAACCTGCAACACACATTTGGATACGGTTATAACAGAGAGAATGAATGAATGAATGAATGAATGTTTAACGACACCCCAGCACGAAAAATACATCGGCTATTGGGTGTCAAACTATGGTAATGGAAACAAATAAGGTGATGATCAACATCAACAGAAAAATTCAAGATATAAATAAAAACAGTGTAAAGAACTGTGCAAAATACAAATACAAATATCACAGAGAGATACTGACTTTTATTCTAAACTTCAATGTGTGCTGTATTGGCCATTCTCAAAGAGAATGTTACACCCCTGCACCACGGTGAGGTTACAGCACGCGCAGGGGCTAACAGAGAGAAGTTAAAGTCTGTGGTGTTTAAACTGGGAAATACTGTTTAAAATAACTAGTCTGTCATATTAACCATTAGTTCTTAGACAAGCGTGCGTTTTTAGAAAATAGCGTCTGTGACTTTAATGACTTTAATGACAATTGGTGTTTGTTACAGCGAAAAACCATCAAACTGCCTTTTGAGGCGCTTTGACCAATTTGTAAAACAATTTTAAAACGTTTCACGATGAATTAAAAAAAAATGTAAACCCAAACCAGTTTGTATGTTATAAATTTGCCCTAAATAAACTCATGCTAAATTTATTATTATTATTATTATTTTTTTTATTTTTTTTTTTACAGGGTATCAGTTATGTCACTGAATTTCTTCTTATAGAATTAACTTACTATGCAAACAAACCCCAGTGGAACGAACCCGATTCTCCAGATTTCCAAGCAGATTCGAGAAAGACAATGACCGCGAAAAGAGTTACAGATCTTGATAATTTTTCAGACTATTTACCAACGGACAAGGATTCAGCGCTCCAGACTCGAATAGCGAGAAAATCAGTTGAATTCCACGACAGAATGCTGAGTCCCACGAAACTCCCCCTAGTCCACGTTCCACTGAAACTAAGCGTGGAGTACCGATCCAAACCTTCGATAAACAGACAATCACTGGAAGATGTTCTGAAATACAGTGTGTGCCATTTTAACAGAAAATGCAAGCAGAGCGCCAGTTATACCGTGGCGTCAAGAGAGTTCCTGACTTCAGCGAGCCCCAGCGAAGACCGCGAATTTGGTGCTCGTCGACCCAGTCTGGATCTCCAACGTCTGTCCCGGGACCGCTGGAATTTAGAACATTTGACTGAAACAAGCCTGGCCGTGCCTAGCCTGCATCAGAATCTGACTTCATCTAGCTTGCGCCAAAATCAACCTCAATACGGTCTGCGTCAAGCCTGTTCGAGTCTGTCTGAAGATTCCTCAGACGGATATCCCGACCTCTCATGGTATGCCAAGGAGGTCGAACGCCTTACAGGGCACACCATCAAATCTGATGATACCAAGAACACAGAGGAGGAAGTTCTGGATAAGTGGCTTTCGGATAAGCTCATTTATCCCAAGAAACCATTTGAATACAAATCTGGAGAAGACCTGGTAGTGGATAAGTTCCACAGAAGTACCAAGAAGAAACTGCAAGAGAGAAAGAATCAACGCATACTGGAATCAGAAACCAGGCGAAGTGAATATGAAGAAGCACAGGTAGAATTTGAGAAATCTCGTCCAAAAGTTAAACCTATTGAAGACGTACCAGTAGTACCAGTAGAGTCTTTCTCCTTGATTAAAGTATGCACCCGAACGCCGTCTGGCGTTGACTTCATACACTGGGTAGACGAGACCGATGCGAGAAGACGGAATTCGTTCAAAGATATAGAAGAAGAAATTAACAAAAAACCGCAAAGATGGAATAAGAGATGGACAGGAAAATCTTCTAAAAGGAAAAGGAGACGGGGCAGAAGAGAAGGAGCAAGTGGAGTCTCATCTCCGACTGGAAGCCCAGACGAGACGGGAAAATCGAAACTGAAGAGTGGCAGACGATCTGCAAACAAAGTGAAAGACGACAGCCTATTGAAAGCAAACCGCCCAGTCAGAAAACCTACGTCTGCCGAATCGTCGTTCTCTACAGAAGGAGGGTTTACTCCAGGAATTCATCGACGATTGACTCCAGGAATTCAACAAGGAAGATGCACCGATAGAATTCAACAAGGAGGATTGACTCCTGGAATTCTACAAGGAGGATTCATTCCTATGATCCGTCAATCAAGTCCTGTGAAAACGAAGTCCACAAAGAAAAAGAAAAAGGAACGCACGATGTGCGTACACGAAATTGGTATCTTAAAGCGCAGGTTAAAGCTGGCAATGTTGAAAGGTCAGCTGGAGCCTGGCGAGGCGGAAGACATAGAAGATGAACTGAACGAGACTCTTTTTGACGCCGCAAAGCGAAACAAGAACTTCACTCTGCCAAATATCACAACGGGCAAGACGGACAAACGACCGATTGCTAACCTGCCTCAAAGATATCCCGAGATTGTCAAAGAAAGCACGGCTAAATGTCATGGTAAAAAGTGTAAAACAAAACCGATATTACCGAGCATGCTGAATGAAATCTCAGTTGAGGAATGGCAGCAGTTGAGCACTGTGGAACCATTCAAGTCTTCTCAATATGACGATCACGTGACAAAACAATTTCCCGATTATACAGTCCCCGGCTTTAAAGTCACGGCGACGTCCCGCGACTTTTACGCGAAATTCCAGAAAGCCATGGACGACTTCGTTATTCGCAAGGAGAATGTCATTTCAAACTTGGACTTTAAGCATATTTCGTCAGTTACGTTCACGCGACACGCAATATTTCAGAAAGGTTTTTAGTTAATATTTACATGACTGTTAAACATGTAACAAATCGGTGGGTGGGTCATTGTGGAATGGCTGAAACACAAATCCTACTTAAAAGTTAAATCATTATTAAACCAAAAATATACACATATTTGTTTATGACATTGACCAGTATTTAAAAAAATAATTTTGATACATTGACTTTTTGTTTTTTCTTATTTATGGTTCTCGTTTGCCAAAAAAGTATATACATGTATAATGAAATATTTTGAAAATAAAAAGTATTATAAACATTTTTGTTGTTGTTGTTTGACATAAACTTAAGGAAAAGACTATATTGGTTATCATTGGCATTAACTTCCAATCGTATCATCATAGTTTCAGTCGAGACTTCTGATTGGCCAAACATCTTGACAAAACAAAACATACAAAAAAAACCCCATCCCCGAACCCCTTCTCAACTCCCCCCCCCCCCCCAAAAAAAAAGAGAAAAAAACAAACAACAACAAAAAAAAACCCTCCCAAAAAAACCCCACACAATACCCCCAAACAAACAAAAAAAAAAAAAAAACCCCCAACAACAACAAAATACAGAAAACAACCCAAAACAAACACACCAGTAATTGTACTGTATATTTTGTGTACTGGGCCTATATATGATAAAAAATAACGATTCTCAATGTGTCACACACACACACACACACACACACACACACACACACACACACACACACACACACACAAACACACTGCAAATAAGAGTCAAACAAAATACAATGTACAATTCATGCCAGCGAACAAAGTGACACATATATTACTCTTCAACCCCCCCCAAAAAAAAAAAAACACACAAAAAAAACAAAAAAAAAACAACAACTTGACATTGATTTTCAAAGTTTAATAAACAAATAAAACAACCACAAAAACCCTGGTAGACATGATACCTGCAACCAGATCAAGACGCCATGGGAAGTGATTACTCTGTACATGTCTGAAACGGTATCTCTGGGAATCCACCTGAAACATGTACACAGGCATGTGTGTGACATAGGGGTGGGCAAAATGTCAGTATCGGTCATGACCACCACGAGCCCTGATGACAGCTTGACAGACAACAGCGATGCATGGAAGCAATCAAACATTGCACAACACGCTGTGGAATGTTCTGCCACTCATGGTGCAGTGCCATAAGAAGTTGCGGACGTTTCTGGGGTGGTGGATTCCTCCGGCGCACACGCTGATCCAGTGCATCCCATAGATGTTCTGTTGGGTTTAAATCCGGTGAACGGGCAGGCCAAGGTAATGTCTGGACGTTATGGCGTTGCAGGAACTCCTGACTAACACGTGCAACATGTCTGGCATTGTCATGCTGAAACATTCCACCGTTGATGTTCATGTGCAGTATGACGTGATGCTGTAGGATCTCGTCTCGATATCTGATGCACGCCAGTGCACCTGCCGCATGCACAAGAGCCGTCCTACCACCATGATGGATTCCTGTCCATACCATGACACTGCCACCACCAAAACGGTCGACTTGTTGCACGCAGTTTGGAGCATAACGTTCCCCTCGACGTCTTTATATGGCTGTTGTGGTTCGATTTCGAAGATGATACACCCGGACGTATCGATCTTGAGCGGCGGTGGTTACTCTGGGACGAACTGACCTTGGCCTGTCATTAACACTTTGAGTGGTGTTGTACCATGTCAATAAAGCAGAGATGGTCTGTCTGGAGATGCCAAAGTGCCTTGATACAACTTGTTGAGTTGCCCCTGCTTGCAATCTCCCAATGGCATTATTGCGTTGAGCTGACGTCAATCTGGCCATTATTGCGTTACTTACAGTGTCGTTATTCAGTCTGTTTGAATTACTGCTGATGTGGCCTTTTATGCCCCACCAACGGAAGGTTCTGCATGCAAAGTTACAGAACTTCATGATGCACGTGCTTCTCCGAGGGTTGCGTTTTTGCGTTTCTGTACAAACGTTGTGTGAACACTCGTCATTTTAAACAAAAAGCATTTTAGCTAAACCAGTTTAAAGTGTGTAAGTGAACATATCTTATCACCCACATCACAGGTGCGATTATGGGTGGTATCACCCTTATGGGATGAGGGGAGGGATGGGGATGATTACCTGGTAGGAACTGTACTCCGAGCTCGGGTTAGATATAAACTTAAGATTTCAATAGGGTGCGTTTTACAGTACCTTAGTCTAACTGCCAAATGTACATGGATGACCTTAATATAAATATATATATATATATATATATATATATATATATATATATATATATCACATAGTTTTTGGTTAATGCCCCTTTCTGATATGTAAACATCTACTTTTGTGGAGAAATAAAATTAAAAATGAATATAGTGTGTGAATCTATTATTTATCTTCTACTTTCATATGCAATTGTTTTACTTTTTAACAAATATTTTTTTAATTAAGGTGGCAGACCCTAGTTTCAACCTGTAAAAATGGACACTAGGTTTAATCAACCTACAAACCTGCAACTCACCTCAATAAAGTTACACAGCTCTCTTCTTTCAACTTCTTTTGCTGTCCACTTCCACATCCCAGTCGTCTCTTCAATCGAGACGGCTGCTTGACTCTTGTGGCCATCCATGCCACACACCTACCTTTTTCCATCTGCACAATTTTGATATCAAACCATTACGTATTAAGCGTTATAATAAAAACACTAACAGGTCTAGATGGTGAAAGAAGGAAAGCAACCCTCATTAAATCTCAATATACAAGCAACACAATACATGATTATAGCATTCAGTTCTAGATGCAAGAAAATTTGCTCGCCACTGTCTAGACGCCCCTCATAAATTCCTGCATATGCACCTGGGAATCAGGGCTGTGTTTGCACATTAATTATGGGAGTTGTCCTCCCATCCTCCCAACAATGCATATCTAACAGACAAATGCATTCAGGAAGGAAGGAAAATGTTTCATTTAATGACGCACTCAACACATTTTATTTACGGTTATATGACATCGGACATATGGTTAAGGACCACACATATATTAAGAGAGGAAACCTGCAGTTGCCACTTCATGGGCTACTATTTTCGATTAGCAGCAAGGGTTCTTTTATATGTACCATCCCACAGACAGGGTAGTAAATACCACGGCCTTTGATGTACCAGTTGTAGTGCACTGGCTGGAGCAAGAAATAGCCCAAAGGGCCCACTGACGGGGATCGATCCCAAACCGACTGCGTATCAAGCGAACGCTTTGCCACTGGGCTACGTCTCGCCCTACAAATGCATTCAGATTCCAACAAAATAACATAAAGAGATGTGGCACTCTTTTTTCAATGGCACCAAATTCATCACCAACATAACCAAAAAGTATGCGTGTCTCTGGTTACCCGACAGACCTAAAAACAATTCGCCGGCCCTAAACTCTCCCCTCCACCTTCTGATCTTCAAAACAGTGAGAGGATGCATTTGTTTGAAATATTACTTTATTGCTCTTTGCCAAGACCAGTTTGACAGATATTAGGAATAAAAAAAAAACCCCAAAAGTTATAGCCTACCAGGTACTACATATCTACCCTAATTTTGTTCACATGTAACCAGAACCACAAGCATATTAGTTTATTTGGCCTGATAGTGGTGTGATTCCTCAAGTCTGGATTTCATGTTTTACAAGCACCAAGCTGAGGGTTTCCAATCAAAAACATCCTGTCAACCCTGAGATAAGCTAATTGACTGCTCTGCTACATGCCACCACACCACTGTCTCTCTGAAGCACAAATCATGGAAGGGGTGAAAGAATTTTGTTTGGCATGAATTGTTTGTTTTTTCAATCCCACTGCCTCCTTTCCTATCTCTCCTTTGAATTCCATCTTATTTCTTCCTGATCTGGCAGCTCCTCCTATCTTTCCACTTCTTCGCTGTCCACATCCCAGTACTTGTCTCAAACCACATGTGCTTGTCACTTGTGGCTATATGTACCACACACCTGCCATTTCCCCATCAGCTTTTATAGCTGTGGGCTTAGTCTGAACACTTCAGAGAGTTTGGGGGGGGGTGGTGGTGGAAGATTTGTAGTAGCTCCAAACCAGTTTTATTCCAAACAAAACAGGTATGTACCGTACATACAAAAACCAGGGTAAGAGGCATTAAAGCATGTTTGCATAGATAATACATTGCAGCATAAAATAATAATTTATGTAGCGTTTTCCAATCCACATTTCATTTATCTGTTCTGTGACAGTCCTTGGTTTATGGCTTGTGACATCACAAATGGAAACCGGCCTCGGTGGCGTCGTGGCAGGCCATCGGTCTACAGGCTGGTAGGTACTGGGTTCGGATCCCAGTCGAGGCATGGGATTTTTAATCCAGATACCGACTCCAAACCCTGAGTGAGTGCTCCGCAAGGCTCAATGGGTAGGTGTAAACCACTTGCACCGACCAGTGATCCATAACTGGTTCAACAAAGGCCATGGTTTGTGCTATCCTGCCTGTGGGAAGTGCAAATAAAAGATCCCTTGCTGCTGGTCGGAAGAGTAGCCCATGTAGTGGCGACAGCGGGTTTCCTCTAAAAATCTGTGTGGTCCTTAACCATATGTCTGACGCCATATAACCGTAAATAAAATGTGTTGAGTGCGTCGTTATATAAAACATTTCTTTCTTTCTTTCACAAATGGAAGCTATACCACCAAGCAATACCCTGCTCTGAGAAATAAAGGAAAACCTCGTTGATTTTATTATATATCACATTTTTAATCGCCATAAATAAATATGAAGCCTGCTTGCAAATGTTACATGTTGATAAAAAACAAAACAAATGGAGTTATTCCCTAACATCACACGTCCGTCCGAACACGCAATATTCTCTCCACCTGCTCGGGTGACAGTTTGTAAACGCCAAGTTCGTGAAGGGCCTGACAAGGGTCGGTTGTTTTCTGGTTCGGGTCGGTTTTCTTTTCGTGCAGCGCTGTGTGAAGAACTTCTTTAAGCAAGATGGCTGACCCAGTCGTCAGTGTTAACAAGATACAAGCTTCTTTTACTCTGTATAATGAGAGACGAAAAACAAACATACTGAGAGTATTGCACATTTTCATATCTTCTAAATTCAAGGGCCATAACTCTGTGAAAAATGGGTAAATCATCATGAAAGTTAAACTTGATCTGTAACAATAGGTGATAACGCTACAGACAAAATTTCATCTCAGTATCTTGATGGATTGCAAAATCCTACCTCCAGAATGTTTTTTTTTTTTCACATCTCCTAAGTTCAAGGGTCGTAGCTCTGTCAAAAACTGTTAAATTGCCATGAAAGTCAAATGTGATTTATAGATGTGTAACTGTACATGATAAAGATATATACAAAATTTCAGCTGAATATCTCAAGACATTGTTAAGAAAACATCTGGGAAACTATATGTGGACAGACAGACAGACAGACAAACAGGAGACGGAGATGAAAGCTATAGTTCCCTCAGGTTGGACTGGTTGGGGACTAATATATACTCAAAGATAGTGAGTTGTTTAAAATTGTAGTTGTGTTTGTATTTTGCATTAGTAAATTGTTATAATTTTGTAAGGCGAGATAGTATTAGTGAGTTTATTAAACTTGTAGTTGTGTTTGTATTTTGCATTAGTAAATGATGTCATGATGTTTTAAGTTGAGACAGTGAGTGTGTATTTTACATCAGTAAATAACAGGACACAATATTTCACGAGAACCGTTGTTCTGTTTGCATGTCGGTTACTGTAAAATCATGTGAACCGCCAATTGGTTACATGGTGAACAATTAATTTCTAAAATTAACAGTACCCTATCAGAAGTCAAATAGAAAATCACTTTATTATTTTTAATACATTTGAACCACCAATGTAGCACAGAACCATAGTTCAAGTGTTTTACAATTAGGTTGGTCTAACTCGTCGGTTACTAGAACTATATTCACATAACTGAACAATCGATTACCTAAGTAAAACTCACGTGAACCAATTTCCGGTTACCTAAGATTTTGAAATATTGTCCCCTGAAATAATCAGTTATGATACTGTATGATGCACTTGTAATTTTCACCAATGAGACCGGTAGATTACAGAACTGAACTCACTCTCTGAAGTACGAGTCTGGTTTCTGTGTGTATTCTCCAAACAGCGGAAACAGGTTCCTCGTCATGTCAAAGCTGAGCTGTGCAGCACCGCCATCATTGAAATGGTTGGGCAAAATAACCTGGGGTAAGAAATGTAATCGTTATTTCTCAACTCCATCATACTTGAATGAATGGATTAATCAATGATTCTTAGACTAATAAGACTAGCATTATAAGCATATTTTCCATTGGTTAATTTTCAGGCTAAATAGGGCCGAATTTAAAGTCTGTTTTTTACTTACACGCGTGTAACTACATACATTCACAATGGCTAAATATCTGCATTTAAGAAAAACAGGCTTTGTAAATTCGGCCATTAATGTTTAAAGTGACGGGCCTTTAAAGGGGTCCTGGAGTCTACAGGGCTTTATATAAAATGGATTGATAGCCTTACAAAGTAATAGGGAAAATTACAGACTCTTGTTTCACTCAATTGTAACTTGATCGAGATTAACCAAACTTACTGTCCATTTTCATGGGTTGAAACAAGGAACTGTGACTTTAACACGTATATTTCCATAGATGGTCTAGCACAGATGTACAGACTCCCATTTTTGTAGTGGGGGGAGGCCGATATATGCCAAGCTTAAAGAAAATGCTCGAATCTGGATAACAGCATATATTCATATTAGCATTACTACCAAACAGCTATATAGGGTTGCAAATGAATCACTACACGTTTTCACATGGTTTACAACTAATATTGTGGGTGAAATGATGGCAATACAATGTCATGATGAAAAGATTTTAGGACAGCTCATTGTTACATGAATCCCAACATTTACAAAAGCACTGGCAGGGGGGTGGTGTGTGTGGGTGGGGGTGGCAAAGGGACGTGGGGTTCATTGTGTTACGGCAGTTGACTCTCCTGGACTCCTGTCTCGTATGCTTAAGTGGTCTAGAGAGACCGAGGGAGGAAATCTGCTGCCACCACATAATGACACAAAAGCCCATTAAAACATTGATTGTTGTGTGTTGGAGATATAGAAATCAATAAATCAGTGACAACACATAGTGTAAGATATGTAAGAAACAGACAGGCTGACGTCATTATATAAGACTTTGACTTGACCAGGGGAAGCAGTTAAATGTAAATCTTGCAGTTATTACAGATGTGTGTTCGGTGTGCGTGCGTGTGTGTTCAGGAGTCAAACCTTCCCCCTGCTCAAAGAAATATATATATATTTTTTAATAGATTCTTTAGCGAAGCGTGACCCAAACCCCCTATACACTTCACTTGCCACAGACTATACCCCCACTATAAAATTCCCTGTGTTAAATGTCTTCCTACCTCTTGTAGAATGAACTTGTTGAGTTTCTGAGCCAGAGTCTGCCACAGGGTGGTGAAGAGGGGTTTACTGAGCTGTGTTTCCATGACGGCCAGGTGTCCCTTGAGCACCAGCAACATCTCACAAGCTGACGGAGAGAGGCCAAGACTTGGCATCAAGTCTTTCTGCGATGCCAGTGACAGCCACCTATGACAACACAGACACAAATGGTTTCCATTTAACAACACCCCAGCACATTGTTTAATCAGAAACTGTTAATTATTACAGGGGTGGGAATTGGTGAACTGTAAAAAAGAGGAAATCTAGAGTGATCCCGGAAATTCTTGATATCCTAGGTTAAAATCTGTGCCATCTGACACATTTTGGAGGAAAGGACGATTAAAATATGCAAGTGGTTTACACCTACCCATTGAGCCTTGCGGAGCACTCACTCAGGGTTTGGAGTCGGTATCTGGCTTAAAAATCCCATGCCTCGACTGGGATCCGAACCCAGTACCTACCAGCCTGTAGACCGATGGCCTAACCACTATGCCACCGAGGCCGGTAAAAGGGAAAGGAGTATTGGAATTTTAAAAAAGAAGAAAAAAGAAGCTGAATGTGAAAATTTAACATTACATTCAGCTCAATGCAAAAGTTGATGCCTTCACCTTCCCTATCATAACGTTTTTCAGTGCACTGTGATGAATATTTATAGATACAACTATAAACCAAGTTTCAGCTCACTGTGATGAATATTTATAGATACAACTATAAACCAAATTTCAGCTCACTGTGATGAATATTTATAGATACAACTATAAACCAAGTTTCACTGACCTAGGACTTATAGTTTGTGACAAATTGACGTCATAGCAATTAGCATCACGTACTTCAACTAAATCTCATCAAAACATTATGCTCAGCTATACAAGTCTCGTTGGCTGTAAACAAATGACCCATTGACAGCAAAACATTATTAACCGAGTTAATATTGGTAAATGGGTTTATGAAATGGCTATTATGGGTAAGTTATAGGATAATACTTATATCTCACCTTTTGACTTCCTCAAGGTGAGTTAATAACATTTAAAATAAAAACACTTTTCTTTAGTCCAACAACCTGCGCACACACACACACACATCTGACATCACCATGGATACCTGTCTTTCCTGTAGGGCTGACTGCGTGCCTGAATGTCGGTGAAGATGTAGGTGGTGCTGTTCTTGAGCATGTCGTCACGGATACTCTCATATAGGTTGATCATGTCGTCAAACACCGTCACCTCCAGACCCAGGTCAGTGAGGTCACTCGTGTCAGGGTCATCCGAAGGTTGCTAACAGATGAAGCAATTTAAATAATTTTCTCACAACTGCTAGTCATCATGTTTTGTTGAACGACACATCATTCTTTGATATTGTTTAGCTATAGCCATTGATCCGAGGCACACACAAAAATGTATTATACTTTCTTTATTGGCATGTCAATGTCTGAATCTGTAATGTGTTTGTGATTGTTGTAATATCTGTAGTAGTTCAAACTTTATATTTCCTAGATTATATGTGTTTGGTATGTACAAGATTATTGGGAGATAAAATTAATTTTGGGCAACTATAAACACACTGAATATGCTTACACCGATATTCTAAACAAGATTAATATGTAATTTTAGTTCTTACAAGGGGTTTTCTAATCGAAAACATGTTACAATAGCAGCAAACTCTGAACAGGGTTTTTTTTAACTAAGACTAGCAGATTGTAGAAACTGAAACAACTGAAAGTTAAAGTTTGTTTTATTTAACAACACCACTAGAGTACATTGATTTAGTAATCATCGATTATTGGATGTCAAACATTTGGTAATTCTGACAAAGTCTTAGAGAGGAAACCCGCTACATTTTCCCATTAGTAGCAAGGGATCTTTTATATGCATTATCCCACGGCCTTTGATATACCAGTCATGGTGCACTGGCTGATACGAGAAATAACCCAATGGGCACACTGAAGGGGATCGATACCAAACCAACCACACATCAAGTGAGAGCTTTACCACTGGGCTACGTCCCGCCTCGAAACAATTGAATACCTTCAAAGAGTCTTGTGACCAGGATGACGACGATGATGTCCTTGTCGGTTTCATCGTGCTCGAAGCTGGTTTCGAGTGGTTCTTACGGGCGTACTGCAGCTGAAGGAAGAACTGAAACATAGGAAAAGAAAAAAACTGAAACGATAGGCAAATTAAATCTTCATCTGCCAATTGGTTATGAAATCTAAATGGCTGTAGATCCAATTCCTCATTGAGGGTTCAACCAGTATGTATTAATAACCCTTTGTGATTATGCAAATATTCCTATTAAAATACATAATGCACCATCTCCATTATTTAATGCTATATTTGAATATCCCCTAACTATTTTGAACAGTATATCTGGAAAAATAAGTTTGAAAATAAAATAATAGACAATCAGAAAAATATTTGGGTTTTAGTGCATCTAGTTCAAAGTACATTGATCACAAAATACCTCCCAATACAATCCACCAGTTAAATGGATGGAAAGGTTAATGCTTACTGCTACATCAACCGTAACCAGCTTTAAAAACAGTCACTTTTATTTGAGTTTAAGTGTTTATGAATGATTGCAAGACACAGAATTCAGCACTTTATATTTTTACTGTGGAAAATATGACCTCATATTTAACTGCCAACCCCCTCACCCCACATTACTGGCATCCTCCGACACCCATGGTGTTACGAGTTCGCTCCACTCTATCAGCACTTCTATGACTTAGAAGTGACCTCACAATTAACTGCCAGTCACTCCCCACCAAGTTACTGGCATCTTCCGACACCAATGATTTACCACAAGTTTGCTTCACACTTTCAGCACTTCTATGACTTTGAAATTACCTCACATTTAACTGCCCCCACCCATCTCCCAATTACTGGCATCTTCCTATGCTTTACCACAAGTTCACTCCATTCTCTCAGCACTTCTATGATTTAGGAGTTCTCTCACATTTAAAAGCACACCCCCACCCCATTACTGGCATCTTCCGACACTAATGCTTTACCACAAGTTTGCTCCACTCTCTGAGCACTCTATGACCTAGCAGTGACCTCACATTTAACTGCCTCCACCCCCCCCACCCCACATTATTGGCCTCTTCCAATGATTTACCACGAGTTCGCTCCACTCTCTGTGCACTCTATGACCTAGCAGTGACATCACATTTAACTGCCTCCACCCTTCCTCCCACATTACTGGCATCTCCCAGTGATTTACCACAAGTTCGCTCCACTCTCTGAGCACTCTATGACCTAGCAGTGACATCACATTTAACTGCCTCCACCCCCCCCACATTATTGGCATCTTCCAATGATTTACCACAAGTTTGCTCCACTCTTTAAGTACTCTATGACCTAGAAGTGACCTCACATTTAACTGCCTCCACCCTTCCTCCCACATTATTGGCATCTTCCAATGATTTACCACGAGTTCGCTCCACTCTCTGAGCACTCTATGACCTAGCAGTGACATCACATTTAACTGTCTCCACCCCCCCCCACATTATTGGCATCTTCCAATGATTTACCACGAGTTTGCTCCACTCTTTAAGTACTCTATGACCTAGAAGTGACCTCACATTTAACTGCCTCCACCCTTCCTCCCACATTACTGGCATCTCCCAGTGATTTACCACAAGTTCGCTCCACTCTCTGAGCACTCTATGACCTAGAAGTGACCTCACATTTAACTGCCTCCACCCCCACCCCATTATTGGCATCTTCCTATGCTTTACCACTCAAACTTTACAGACTCGAGACTATTAGAGTCTCGAGTCTGGACTTGAAAAGTTTTATAAGCACGGAGCCAGAAGTTCGCTCCTCTCTGAGCACTCTATAACATAGCAGTGACCTCACATTTAAGTGCCTCCACCCCACCCCATATTAATGGCATCTTCCAATGATTTACCACAAGTTCGCTCCACTCTCTGAGCACCTCTATGACGTAGTGCACCGCGTTGAGGATGGAAGAGAAGCAGGCGCCGGTTGGACTGTGAGTCTCTTGTTTCATGACCTGCACGATGCGGATTCGGAAATCTTCAAGCAGTTCCAGCTGCAGGCCCAGAAACTGGAGCTTACTGGTCGCTTCTGGTAGCGGTTTGTATCTCTCTGAAAACAAACATAAAATAAATAAACACACAACACAACTTGTATATCAATGTTTGTTTTTTGTTTTCAAAGGAAAGGAATGTTTAAGAAATGACAACTTATTAGCACATTTCTGGTAATGGTTTGTATCTCATTACTCAATAATTTGTCAATTTTATAATGTTATTTATCTCCCAGAGAAGAGTGACATGGATATTAGAAAATAAAAATGCATACCGTAATATAAATAGCATGCACCTACTACAGCAACACAATATCAATGGCCACAGTATGTGCTATCCTGTCTGTGGGAAGGTGTGCATATAAAAGATCACCTGCTACTCATGGAAAAATCTAGTAGGTTTCCTCTCTAAGATTATACATTAGAATTACCCAATTTTTTTACCCAATATTTGTCAGCAGCAGCAGTGTCATGGTTTCTAGAATCGAGTCAACCAATGCATGTAACAATCGTTACTGTTTCTAGAGTTGAGTCAAGACAACCAATACCTGTAATTGTAATAGTTGTTAGCAGCGCCATGGTTTCTAAAATTGAATCAACCAGTGCATGTAATAGTTGTCTGCGGCAACATCACTGTTTCTAAAGTTGAGTCAACCGATACCTGTAATAGTTGTTAGCAGCGTCATGGTTTCTAGAGTCGCGTCAACCAATACCTATAATAGTTGTTAGCAGTGTCATGGTTTCTAGAGTTGCATCACCCAATACCTGTAATAGTTGTTAACAGCATCATGGTTTCTAGAGTCGCGTCAACCAATACCTATAATAGTTGTTAGCAGTGTCATGGTTTCTAGAGTCGCGTCAACCAATACCTGTAATAGTTGTCAGCAGCGTCATGAAGCTTTCTCCACACTCTGGCACCTTGAGTTCGTCAACATCCACAATGTCCTTGTACTGCGACAGCCATGCAGTGGGCGATGACAGCATTGCGTCGATCTTCTCCAGGGCAACTGAGAAACAGAAATAATTTCATTCATAAGTGTATGAGACAAAGCGGCAAGTGGGGAAGGGCAACTGACAAACAGAAAGACTTGCAGTAAGATTATTATTATTATTATTGTATATATTTCTTTCCCATGCTGAGCTGCTTGATGAAAGCATAACAAAACATTTTGAAAAAAAGATAAAAAAAGAGAAGATTATAAATAAGGGCAAATATATACATGTCTTGTCTATGCTGAGCCACTTGGTGAAGGCATAACTAAACATTATCAAAAACCCACCTCCTCACTAAGCCACTTGGTGAAGGCAACTAAACATTATCAAAAACACCACCACCCCACTAAGCCACTTGGTGAAGGCATAACTAAACATTATCAAAAACACCACCACCCCACTAAGCCACTTGGTGAAGGCATAACTAAACATTATCAAAAACACCACCACCCCACTAAGCCACTTGGTGAAGGCATAACTAAACACTAAACATTATCAAAAACACCACCACCCCACTAAGCCACTTGGTGAAGGCATAACTAAACATTATCAAAAACACCACCACCCCACTAAGCCACTTGGTGAAGGCATAACTAAACATTATCAAAAACACCACCACCCCACTAAGCCACTTGGTGAAGGCATAACTAAACATTATCAAAAACCCACCTCCTCACTAAGCCACTTGGTGAAGGCAACTAAACATTATCAAAAACACCACCACCCCACTAAGCCACTTGGTGAAGGCATAACTAAACATTATCAAAAACACCACCACCCCACTAAGCCACTTGGTGAAGGCATAACTAAACATTATCAAAAACACCACCACCCCACTAAGCCACTTGGTGAAGGCATAACTAAACATTATCAAAAACACCACCACCCCACTAAGCCACTTGGTGAAGGCATAACTAAACATTATCAAAAACACCACCACCCCACTAAGCCACTTGGTGAAGGCATAACTAAACATTATCAAAAACACCACCACCCCACTAAGCCACTTGGTGAAGGCATAACTAAACATTATCAAAAACACCACCACCCCACTAAGCCACTTGGTGAAGGCATAACTAAACATTATCAAAAACACACCTCCTCACTAAGCCACTTGGTGAAGGCATAACTAAACATTATCAAAAACACCACCACCCCACTAAGCCACTTGGTGAAGGCATAACTAAACATTATCAAAAACACCACCACCCCACTAAGCCACTTGGTGAAGGCATAACTAAACATTATCAAAAAGAAAAAAGATTTTAAAAAAAGGAAAATATATCTTTCTATGCTGACCCACTTGAAAAAAACATAACTAAACATTATCAAATACACACACAAAAATATTTAAAAAAAAAAAAGATTAAAAAACAAAGTAAATGTTTACATTTCTTTTCTATGCTGAGCCACTTAGTGAATGCGTCCCCGGAGCTGAGCACGTGTAGACAGCCTGGTATGTGTGTCGGGAAGCTGTACGTGAGTCGCAGTTCGCGGTCAAACAGCAGCGTCTCGTCAACGAGGTGAGAGAACACATGCTCATCGTCACACAGCTCCGGCAGATCGTGACTCAACTTCTCCATCGCCAGCATCGTCAACCCACGGATAAACTCTACCTACAAAAATTAAAAGAAAGGAATGTTTTGCATTTCAATTTTTATATATAGTCCAGCCTATCCTCCTATAATGATGGGGTTTTTTTTGTAAATAATTTCAGTTTGGTTTGACGTAATAAGAAAAGTATAAATGTGCTTTGGAAATAGAATTTTTAAAAACCCAATATTTGTGTGTGCAATATAGAAAACAATTGGCTCAGAAATAAATAACGTGTAGTAAATTTTATAGTATGAAAAAAAAGCGTTACCTGTGGAATGGACTATAGGCAAATTGCTTAATTAAAGGTTAGTAGAAAAGGAGAATTTTTTTTTTTAATGACATTCCTGTTTAATTGTTGGTTAAGAATGGAAAGGAAATATTTATTTTATTATAATTATTATTCCAGAATATTGTTTAAGTAGCGATTATTAGAAATGGAAAGTTTAGTTTTAATATGTCATAATGATTATCACTCCAGATCATATATGATGGCTGTGATGGAAAATCGACCCCCAGTGCCTACAGGCCGGACACTTAAATAGATACAAAATAAACTACTACACACCCTGGCATTGAGGGTTGGTTTGCCAAACTCTGTTAATAGAGGCTGGATATTGTTTTGAAGAAAATCGCTGTGGTCTCGAATCCAACTCAGGATTTGGGTGAAATACCATTCAGGCTGAAATAAAGAAAAAAGCTTAGGGGTTTTTTCATGAGCAACATTGATCTATGTTCAGATTTTGGGAAATAACTGGGTTTTCATGCAAACCATGTGTGCAAAACCATGTTAAATTTAGATCTGTGACAATATTCACGTGGTTGAAGTAGGTTCAAATAAATGAAATGTGTTACCTAATTTTTTAAATATATTTCTATTCAAAGAGCCATGAAGTTGGTTTGCAAATAGAAACTGTGAACATTTAGCATCATTTCAAATAGAATTTAAAACTTTTAATTTAACTTTAAAAACAAGAAATGAGGTTAACTTGCTTTGTTCCAAGGTTAAAATAAAAAGTGAAGAATGCGTGATAAGATAACACTGTCTGTGAGATTTATAGGATATTAAACAAGCTACTATTTCGTATCATGTGTATGTCCTGAGTGAAATAATTTTCAACTGTTATGAGCTTTAGCGAGTGACAATAAAAATTATTTCACAAGGGACATAAACATGATACATAATGGTAGCTAGTTTAATATCCTATTTATTACCCATAATCAATCTTAATTTATATCATTCACCTCGTTTGGTTGATGTTCCTGTACGGTTGTAGTGCGCCAATCAATGATGTCATTGTGTGATGTCCAAGTGTTACGTCCCACTTGGTGTTCTAGTGAGACGTATCACTTCAATATATACCAAGATATTTTTAACCATATGGGTAATAAATGCAGATATGTAATATTAGACATGTACCGTAATGTTAGTTATTACAAAAAGCTTTATTAATCGGAAACATCTTCAGTGGTGGAAATACTGCCGTTCCGACCAGTTTTTGGCAGTCAAAATCATCACGGGCCGGAAGATCATTGTGCCTGCTGTTCTGGCAATAATTTTGGATTTATACTTTATGATCATGTCTGGTCTGGCAGGTTTTCATTCAGTCCTGCAGAATGTTTTACCTGCTGGACCAAATATCTGGCATGAAATTCACCTAATTTCGACCCCTGATCTTTCTTTAGTATCAAAATTAGGACAGTCTCTTTAAATTGGGAAAATAATGAATGGCAAAAACATTTGCAAATACTGGTTTAGCAATGACAAGTTATTGGTGGGAGCAACCAGTATCCACACTCTCAACCTTCATTCCACATCAGTTATATCACTAAAATACGTTCTCCTACCTTATCTAAACTGTTTGTTTGCTTCTTGCCATAGAAGTGGTAGATAAATCTCTTCTTTAATGGTCTAAGCATGAGGTGTAGAGGAAGAATTAAAGGCTTCAACTCTAAACCATGTAGAGTGGATGGTGGGGTCTTTATGGCGAGTGTATTTCTGTTGCACGTCAAGGATTAGTAATGAACAGTTTTTAATTAAACAGCAATAAAATTGTTTTATTAAGAACATGATTATTAATTAATGAAACAAAGCAAATGTTGAAGGTTTAATAAACCACTTTTTAAAAACCTTTATTATATAATATACTAACTCCACTGAAAAAACACCACTCAATTTTCAATTGTTATTGCTATGCCATGTGTGAGGCTGATGTAAAACACACAATGAACCTAACCCTTGTATACAAGTTTAGGTTATTTATTGCCTACAAGAATACATTCAAATATACCAAATCAGTTAAATGTATTACTGTTTTATTATCAAATTCTTTTTACATCTATAAATTTGACTGGTGTGTTTTCAATGCAATTCAGCAGGGGCCTACCTTCCATATATGCAGGTATGCAACTGCGTACCACCTGAGATTACAAATATTGTTTTAAATTAAAATATGCGCGGGGAGCCACAGCCATAGCATTTTATTCCATCGCCGAAAACGTCTGCGTACCACCTGAAAATCCCAAGCTAGGCCCCTGTTCAGTATATATGTTGCATATATGTACATTGAAATAAATGGGTTTTTTTTTATTAGGTACACTGTGTGATGAAATAACATCTAAAGTATGCATATTTCCAATGAACAAATGTATATTCTTTAAATATGCTGTTTTTATTTATCAGTGGCTACATATGGGCAAGAGAATTTTTAACAAAAGCCAGTGAAGTTAAAAATCCACTGGACACTTAACAAGTGAATTAAAAAACAATTCTAAACCCGTATTATGATTACGTCAAAGATACACAAGATCCAAGTGAAGAAGTTGTTTAAAAAGGCACTCCATTTTGGCTTTCACCTCCACAGCATTCGTCACTGGCGGTGCCTTGATTGTCGTGGCAACCAGTGGCCAGCGCATGGCTTTGAGGACATCCTCAAACTCTCTGAATATATAAGCAACATTCTTATCAACACAGTCATCTACCTAATATACTTGATAACAATACTTAAAATTTTTCCAGGATGCTAATTTCCAAGGGTTTATAAAAAGAAACAAAACAGTACTTAGTATACTGTAGATCCTGAAATTAACACGTCCCTAAATTAATGCGAGTGACGTTGGGCAGACTAAAATGTAACATGAAATTAACACGTCCCTAAATTAATGCAAGTGACGTTGGGCAGACTAAAATGTAACATGAAATTAAGGCACTTTCCGGTCACTAACATGGCTGTGTACACATCAATTAACCTGTTTAGACTCTAGTGTTTTTGCAGCAATCATTTACATAACGTGTATAGTTACCTGAATCTCGCTTAACATTAGCATACATGTACCATTACAACTGTATTTGTGAATGGCAATATTAAAATTTTAATCTTTGTTTGTATTGTTTTAATAACATTGGGTACATAGACAAAACATAGAAATATAAATGCATCATATTATTAATGTGAATAACACAAACTCGCATTTTTTGCATTAATATTATGATCGCATTAATTTCAGGATCTACAGTAAACAGTGAAATCCCTCAGATGTAGAATTCACTCAAAACCAGATGTTTTATTATGGTCCCTTTTTAAGTATCAGAATAGAAAACAACCTCTCTACGCCAGATATCCCTTAAAAGTAATACCTACAAAAAATAGTTAATATCTTTTGGGATTCTATTCATAATCTTACACTTCCCACCCAAAATCTGGGTGTCACAGAAGCACATAATCCTGCTAAATTCACAGCCTGAGCCCTAAACTTACGTAGCAATTTTGTTTTGTAGGATGTTGTTCCAGAAGAGGATGGTTTCCGTGGTGAAGTGGATGAGGTTGGCACACTGCGACTGCTCCAGACTCTGGTAGAGAGCAATCAGCTCATCAAACGCATCCACAGCACTCTGCATTGACTCTGTGATCATGGCCGTTTGAATCTGCGAACTTCAAACAAAATTAATTATAGCTAGCTTTGCCCAGTGGCAGATCTAAGGTGGGCACCAGAGGCCCGGGCTCCCCATACATTTTGTGACAGTTATATTTATATTTTATCTTTTTTATTTCATACGTTGGAGAATCCGAAGAATCTCCATTGAAATGTTTGTAAGCCTTCAGCTACATGGCATTTGCCCCCTCCCCCCCTCCCCCATCACCATCACCATCACCAAATGTATTTTCTGAATTTTCTACTGCTGCCAATCACAAAATTTATGAATTCCAAATTTAAAAAACAAATTGCAATTTCATTTTAATTTGGTGAAAGAATTTAAAGTAATGATTTATATTTTGCTAGAAAATAACTGGTTTTCTGCAATACAAACAATTTGGCAACATATTCTACTCACCTATAGCAAGAGGCCCTGTTTGTTCACATAACAGCACTTTGTCAGTTACAAAAAAATATTAAAAATTATTTTTTACCATTACAAGCAAAACTCATAGTTCAAAATATATTCATAAATCAGTTTCTTTTGTTCATGAATACCATGATCTGTATTTTATTATGACGTCCCATTTGTTAATATGACACAAAATTTATTTGCAGTCCTTGATTTTGATCCAAGAGGGGGCCCCAGGGGCCTGAACCCCCTACATTTTGCGACAGTTATATATATATATATTTTGTATATATATATATATTTTTTTTTCTTCATGTTTTATGTTGGAGAATGTGAGGAATCCCTTTAAAAACTGTGTAAAACTGATACCTCTGGTTCAAAATTTACCTCCAGATCCTTGCTTTTAACAGTAAAGCTGAGATATTTCTAGTTCAAATTTACTTGCAGTCTTTGATTATAACATTAAGGCTGATAGTGATACACCTGTTCCAAAATTTATTTGCAGTGCTCAATTTTGAAAGTAAGGCTGCTATATGTCTCATTCAAAATTTACCTGCAGTCCTCAATTTTGACAGTAAGGCTGAGATATTTGGCATATCGCTCCAACTCCCGAACATCAGTGACGAGTTTAGAGAGATCATCAACCATTGGTTTAGAATCACGCAGGTTATCCAAGATATCATGTCGCAGAGTTTCTTGCTCAACACCAAGTTTCTTAATTTTCTTACTAGTTGTCTGTGCTGTCTTCAGTGCTTTCTTTATTTCTGCTGGAACCTCAGAGCTCGCTAGTGATACCTGCATGAACAACAATATTTACATTTAAATCCTTATACCATATGTACATGCAGGGCTCACCCTATTAATTCATTGCCAAATTAGCCAATTGCTAATTGTTATACAAAGTGGCTACAACATTTAGTCTTTTGCTTATAAAATATTCTTTAAATTAACCAAATATTAACAATTTTCAAGGAAATACTCTATAAATATCAAAATTTGCTGAACCAAAATTTGTTCCAATGTGCGCCCTGACACGTGTCAAGGGAAGAAGGAATGAATGTTTTATTTGACGACATACTCAACACATTATAATTATAGTTATATGGCATTGGACATATGGTTAAAGAAGTTTGTTTTTGTTTAAACCAAAACCACCTTCACCTCTTAGGGATACTTTAGGGATTATTTTCTGGCAGAAAGCATGATGTTCATGTCAATGCATGTTAAAAAATGCAATTAAACTACATTTTAATTTACTTTTATAAAATAAAGTTGTAATATAAAACTAATTTATTATAAGAAGAAAAATTACACCTTTTTATTGTGCAATTTAAAATTCATTTTAAAAACATTTAATATATTCAAAACATTACAAATTACAATGCAGTTATGAACATCTACATATATTTTTATTAATTGAACTATTGATCAAAGTTTATTGATCTACATAAATTATATTATTATAGAATGTCAAGTTTCTGAGAAATGAAGCTGATGGCAAAAAGGAAGCCTGAACTTAAAACACAAACTTTTTCAATTAAATATTAAGTGTAATTAAATATATATTTTTAAATATTTATTATTTAACATACATTGAAATGAATATTCACAGGTGCAATTATTAATCAAGGTCGACGACAGTCATTCTTCACACCCTTGTTTTGGCTTCATACACTATACATAAAACATATCCAAAAGTAACTTTTTGAAATGATATATTTGACAAAAGGTACTTTATATTTCTTTCATCTTTTAAACCTTAAACTTAATATTTTGTCTAAAATTATGAAAATTAAAAACATACCAACATGTATAGTACATTGTCTGCTCTCGTAACTACTTTGACGGTAGGACTCTCCTTTGGCACTGTCACGTATAAAGATTATTATAAATACTTATCATAAATAGTTAGGGTTAGGGTTAGGAATAGTGACAGTGCAAAAGGAAAGTCCATCCCTAATTTTGAATTTGAATGACATCAATATTCCAATGATATCACTTTGCATATGATCTCTTTACAATATTAACAGTATTATAATAATTAAAAATGAAACAAACTATAGTCTATAACCAGTACACAGGTACAGGCGTATCACGAAAACACAACTGATTAAAATATGGTTCAGGTATTACAGCTTACTTGCTTTTCCAGCTTCTCTTTCTTTAACGTAACATCGTTAAAAAACGATTTGGCTTTAGAAATAGAACGAGCATCGTCACCAAAATGAGAATTTAAAAATTCAACCACAAAATCATCAACAGAGGAGCTAGAAGATTCGCTTTTCATGGGCGCTGCCATATTGGCACGTCGTAAAACTATCTGCTAAACAGCAAATAACAATAACAAGAAAGAAAGAAATGTTTTATTTAACGACGCACTCGACACATTTTATTTACGGTTATATGGCATCAGACACATGGTTGAGGACCACACAGATTTTGAGAGGAAACCCGCTGTTGCCACTACATGGGCTACTCTTCCGATTAGCAGCAAGGGGTCTTTTATTTACGCTTCCCACAGGCAGGATAGCACAAACCATGGCCTTTGTTGAACCAGTTATGGATCACTGGTCGGTGCAAGGGGTTTATACCTACCCATTGAGCCTTGCGGAGCACTCACTCAGGGTTTGGAGTCGGTATTTGGATTAAAAATCCCATGCCTCGACTGGGATCCGAACCCAGTACCTACCAGCCTGTAGACCGATGGCCTGCCACGACGCCACCGAGGCCGGTCAATAACAAGAATTTCGTGGAATTAAATATTTGGTGAATAAAGAAACATATTAACGAAAAAGTTGTGATCATCATTATCATCATCATCATCAGCAGCAGCAGCAGCAGCAGAAGTAACAGCAGCATCATCATCAGCAGCATCACCATCATCACTATGATGCATTAATCTCATCATCATCGTCATCACCATCATCATAATCATCATCACTATTTTTATTTTTGTAAAAATTAAAACTGTATTAATATTTGAATAAAAGAAGAAACAAACATATCAACATGTCCAATTCCTTGATAAATCCATACAGAAGTGTTTCTATATCCTTTAGCCCGGTTTTTCTTCCAGCATTGTGCCAGTTAATCAACATATAAAATCTTCTAGGATATTATATCTATCAGGATTCATTTGTAATATACGTATCCAATATTTTATACATTTTTAAAAATAAAATATTTCAAATGCATTCACCTATTTTTAGTTCATACGAACTGCACGTGCAAGTGTTGCTGCTTTCACATTTATAATCCTTTTACAAAATTTAATTTGCACTAATTCAATAGATTTACAATATTCAAAAACCCCCATTTTTTTTATCCATATGTAAGTATTGGTACAATCATATGATCACAAAGATACAATTCTTTTTCACAAGATGTATCATACAGATTTATGAGTTTGTTTAGGGTAAGTAATACCCTTTTAGCTGATATTGTAAGTGTAACAGAAAAACCAACCTCCACTGAGGGGATTCGAACCACGGACTCTCAAGTAGGAGAGCCCAGCGCTCCACCAACTGAGCTAATATAGGGAAATTCCCACAAGCTACTGCCAGTAGGACCAACACTATTACATACTCCTCTATCAAGTGAATGGGCAGTTGAACTGTTACGGGTCCTGACTGGGCATTCTTTGGCTCCAAATGTAACAGAAAAACCAACCTCCACTGAGGGGATTCGAACCACGGAGAGTCCAGCGCTCTACCAACTAAAATAATAGGTAAATTTTCACTAACTATACTGTCAGTAGGAGCACTTTATACAAACACTACTACATAAGAGAGAATCTAGTCTTCTGCCATGACAAATGATTTGTGAAATACATTCCAAGATATTTATAATATTTAAGGGACTACCTCTTTGAGTATTCCTTTGTAATACCATTTTTCAGTTGACTTAATACATCCACCTTTTTTAAATACCATGATTTTTTTTGGTCAGTATTTATTTTCATGCCATAAAAATCACATTTTGTTCTAACATATACTAACATATCTGTGTTTGCAAACTCATAACTGTATCTGCAATATTCACCATGTCATCAGCAACGACTTCTCTCTCACTAACTACTAATTAACCCTCTGACCGTGATAGAGCCCAATTAGCTGATCGGGTGTGCCGAGGACGGCCTGTTAGAACCTTAATTGGATAAGCTTTAAAATAAGTTGAAATGAATGAACCCTACTCAGGTGTTCCCACCCTCCATCCCCCGACACACCTACCCAGGTCATCGCGATAATTAAAAAAATTACGCCGATAATGAGATCCCACCGGCCTCGTTGGTGTAAGCCATCGGATATAAAGCTGGTAGGTACTGGGTTCGCATCTTGGTACCGGCTCCCACCCAGAACGAGTGTAACGACTCAATGGGTAGATGTAAGATCGCTACACCGAGTAACCACTAACAACTTACCACTAACCCACTGTCCTGGACAGACAGTCTAGGTAGCTGAGATGTGTGCCCAGGACAGCGTGCTTGAACCTTAATTGGATATAAGCACGAAAATAATTACGAATGAATGAGATCCCCGAATTATTCAAACAGAAAGTAGTATCCACTTAATATCTCCATCTCGGACAAAATCTCAACATGTACCACGTGACATTCGCGAGAGTATGTCAATTTTGGCAGTGTTTTTGTTAGTTTTCGCCAATTCTGTTTGATGTGTGTTGTGAAGTAATATACAGTTGACGTCGCTTAGTTTTCAGGGTAATCAAAAACAATTATAATGTTTTATAAATATATATTCTTGTGTTTCCGTTGTTATTTAAACACTATAAGTTATGCCGGGCATAAGATGCCTTTTTTTTTTTTTTTTTGGATTTCCCCCGTTCCACCGGCGCCATATTATTTTTCGATCGGATTCTGATGATGCTTTCGGGTATGCGTGTAAGAAAATAAGTTCCGGTCCGCCACAAAACAGTCAAGTACAATGTTTCTCACTCACAAATATAGATATTTTTGACTAATAATAATATATTTTTTTTTAACGACACCACTAGAGCACATTGATTTATTAATAATAATAATAATAATAATACACTGGTGGCACCTAAGTCTGCGCACCTAAGCATTTGTGTTATATTTTAAAGTTAAAATCTTTCTTTAAAAATATTTGTTTCACCACCACAGTACAATCGTAACAATGGAACAATAAACATGTTACTACTGAAAGTTATTTTAATTTTAATGTTTTTAAACTCGAGTAATGAGCGCATTTTTAGTGGGACCCCCCTGTATTTACTAGCCTGCATCATAGATACGATAACGTAGCGCTGACACTGACACGGTCTTCTGTTCAGCGCCACGAGATGAGGCATATACCCCATGTGTAGCAAAAACAAACTTCAGTGTTCTGTGAAAAAACATTCACACTGTGTTGGAAACACTTACTCGATATCGTTGATATATATATTAAATTAATTGTTGCAAATATAATTAATACAATGTAGATTAACAATTATCAAGACTAAAAGCGTTCTTCGGCAGCCATGACAGATAATACGAGAATCTCGTAAGAATGTGAAATATCCATACATGAAAATATATAATCTACTAGAGTAAAAACATTCACACTGTGTTGGAAACACTTACTCGATATCGTTGATATATATATTAAATTAATTGTTGCAAATATAATTAATACAATGCAGATTAACAATTATCAAGACTAAAAGCGTTCTTCGGCAGCCATGACAGATAATACGAGAATCTCGTGAGAATGTGAAATATGCATACATGAAAATATATAATTTTAATGTGGCGAAGCATTGTAATAATAGAGATAATTTTTAATAATATTTTTGCATGACATCACTTTACATCTCTTTACAAGAACAATAAACTGGGTGAATGACGTTTACGTTTTAAGAACGCTGGAAACATTTCAATGCAAAATAACTATAGAATGTTTTTTTTTTTTTTTTTTTTTTTTAAACATTACTAATGCACTTCACTCTGAAGAAAATCTTGTGATTAAAAAAACTACTATTTACGAAATACGGATTTCAAGTGACATTACTGTAGGATATTTATTGTGTACAAAGCCAAAATAAGGGTGTGAAAAGTGACTGTCGTCGACCGTAGTCGTTTTTTAAAGTACTTACAGTGCTAGCCGTTTGCTAGTAGTGTAGTGGTAGAATGTCATTTTAATATTAGTGTGTATTTTGTGCATTATTGTAGTGGCTTATCTCAGATCTAAGATGAAGAACTGTAAATAATGTTAACTTTGTGCTAGTAGTGTAGTCTTAGACTTTAATTAAAGCCGCACACCCTAGTTCCATCCAGCGAAAATAAATTATAATTTGGTTAATCTACAAACCTGTAACACACTTAGATCACGTTTTTATCAAATGGAGTGAAAAAGCAGGTTTTATATCGATAACTACCATGGGAATCCCCATGTCCCAATTGCTTGAAATAATTTTGAAAGTAGTATTTTGATGTCACTGGTAGATGTCGCTCGAAGCACAACAATGCCTACGTCACGACAAATTTCACAGACTTGGGGTGCGTTTCTTTCCCCTTCCTGGACATGTTCCAACTGTTCTGTCCTGGTTGTATCCCCTCTCCAGATATCGTAAGACTTAGCAAAATTATTGGTTTTAAGGGTTTGTAACGTTTTGTATTGAGACACTTACTTGTCTGAACTTTATTGTTCCTGAAAATGTTCACGAACTGTGAAGAAAAATCTCACAAATGAACAACAACAAATCGGATGTTGATTGCGCGAACCGTGCATGAAAAAAACAAACCGAACCAAAATGATAACGGTCACGTGGTATACCAACGTCTGTGACATTGAAATGGAAATATCCCCTCTAAAAATAGATTAGACCTTGTCTGCTCAACGTTTTTTTCTCAGAGGCCCGTGCCATTTTATGAAATACGAAAAATGCATTTTGTGGTATTACAAAAACCAGAATTACAGGATTACCAAAAAACACTTCAAGTGAATGGAAATGTATATTCTAAATAATAAACGGTAAGTAAAGTGCAATTTTATTTGTGAAAAAATGGGTTTAATAGCGAAAAACAACGCCGTAATGGTTAACAACTAGCCGTAACTAGGGTGTGTCCCTTTAATCAATTTATTGTTATTATTAGCACTGTATTACTATTAGTGATCGCCAAATATTCCTCATGAGCTCATCTCGGACAGTATATGGTTTTAAAATACCTACAGTTAATAAATAGTTTTAGGTAAGTAAAAAACAAATATATATATTACTCAACGCAGTTTCTGCGGTGCTCCGAAGAAGATAGCGGAGAAAACTACTTACAACCAACATGGTTGTCAAGGGATAAAAATAGCCAGACGATATTGTACATTGCGAATTTTAAGGGCTTACCAATACATAAGACATCTTTATGGCGCCTGATTCGTGTCAGTTGTGAAGAAACTTAAATATGTATACAACTACAACTTTATTTGAACGAAACAGGCGATAATATTGCCGGGAAACGCGCCGCTGTGATCTGTGGCGGTGCTGCTACGAAGAAATAGCATCCATATCCCGTAACGGTAACCGAGGCGTAGGCGAAAGTTTCCGTTACAATACCGTAACTAGCCTGCATCAGTGCATGACGGCACATAAGTCTGCGGAGCAAACATTAAAACAACCACTTCTGTCGCTGATGTTTACAGAAATAGCAAACAAATAATGAATCCGACTTTTTGTAAGTTCTAAACAACAAACACTTCCTATTATAGTCTGTTTCAGAAACATTTAGATTATGCAAATGAGATGAATATAAATGGTGTTCCATGCTCCTTAGTTTGGACAACACAAAATGACAAAAACAAAAAGAAGCCAATGTCAAACATTTTGATCATTCAACAAAAGTTGTCTGTTAATAACTGTCAATGAGCACAAATAGTGTTCGTTAGACATATAGGCCAATCAATGATAATTTTGAAACGGACTATAGCTAAAATAGGCCATGTTGTAAGTGCAGAATCAAAATCTGTGTGCAGCCAATTTGCGTTGTGTCACTCGGAGGGAAATTCAAAGTATGGTTGGATGTTTACGTTAACAGATATTAAAATAAAACATTCATTTCATTTATGGATTCATAAATTACAATACGGTATGTATTGAAGCTTCTCTGTAAACTTGTGTAAGTTGATATACAAGGTTGATCATTACAGCATTGACAGACGTGTTGACAGGTGATACACATTGATCGAGGCTGACAAAAGTATACTTTTAGTGCATTAATCAGATTGTTATTTACCAGTTTTATACATATATTCACAATCAAGATGTGTTGTTTTAACAACGGTTTTATGAATTAAATTAATGTAACTGTTGTTTGTTTACAAACATACTCCAACATTTGTTTCAAGACGTAATGTAACGTAATTAATGTGCGCAGACTAAGGTGACATGAGTAATAATGATAATAATAATAATCTTTATTTAAAGAAGGTTACACAAATAGTAGTACACTAATCTCCCTTGTGGCCTTCTGTCTATTATATATTGAACATTATTACTCAACATATAATGAAATAAACAATGTAATAATCAGAGTTGTTTGATTTAAATCACTGCAAAAAAATCATGCATTTCGATTTTTTTGATTTTTATTATGTTTCATTTGATTTTTATGATTATTGCATTTATTTTTATTGATTATTTTGTAAACGTGATTTATCAATTAACTTGCAGTACAAAAAATAAAGTGTTATTTAAAATCAATTGTTACTTACGCTAGATAATTATTTTTACATATATTTATAATTGAATTGCAATTAGATTTCAACACCATGTAGTCCAACAAGTCATACTGATCAGTGACAATTCCCCCAAATCTATGGTTGGGATGATCCTGGGAGATCAACACAATAGAAGGTGTCAAGTGAAGCCACTCTGCTTCAATGTGGTAAATTGGACGAATTTGGGGATGCTCTAGAGTCAGATCTAACAGATGTGACGTGAAGTCAGTGACTTCAAGTGTCAAATCACTTTATATAGCCATCCTGGCTAAACACCAAGTACTTAAACATTAACTCAATAACCCCCAAAATGCATTTTGTGAACTCATTTCTAGATGTTCGAGGTATTTCCTTTCAGAATGCAGTGAAGCTTCCAAATCGTGTATTTAATAGGGAGCAAGTATTCAATTCAGAAGCTCCAAATTAAAGTTAAAAAAACCAAACTCAAATAAATCCGATTTTTTTTATTTAAAAAAAAAATCATGATTTTTTTCAACCCTGGTAATAATAATTAATTATCGGCTATTGGATGTCAAACATTTGTCTGGCAAAGAAAACCTGCTACATTTTTTTATAGGGAAAAATATCTGCCTGTCGCTCCCCCCCCCCCCCCCCCCCCAACCCTAACCCTAATCCTAACCCTAACTAAAAATAATAAAGGGGGACTGGGCGAATATTATACCGAAAGAAATAATCGACGGAAATCGGTTTTATTCTATTTCCAACACTACTTTAGTCCAGCCAGAGGGAACGATAGGTTTTATCTCTCTGTCTGTCCCACTTAATAGTTTTTCCGATGTTTTTTTCACAATGCCTTGAGATATTCAGCTGAAGTTTGGTGTATAGCTTTATCATATACTGTTACAGATCTGTTTGACTTTCATGACGATTTATCCATTTGTGACAGAGTTATGGCCCTTGACCTTAGGAGATACGAAACTTTGTTTTACAGAATTCCGTCCGTCCCCCCCCCCCCCCCCCCCCCCCCCCCCGATGCCTCTAGATATTCGGCTGAAATTTTATGTATGGCTTTACAATGTACTATTACAGATAAAATTTGACTTTCATGACGATTTACCCATTTTTGACAGTTATGGCCCTTGAACTTAGGGATATGAAAATTTGTTTTACAAACATTTTTTTTTTTTGCAATGCCTCAAGATATTGAGTTGAAATTATGTTTATAGCTTTATTATATTCAGTATTAAGTTAAATACAAAATTTGTTTTTCAGACTATTTTTTTTTCAGTGGCTGAAAATTGAGATAAAAATTTGTGTATTGCTTTATCATATACAGTTACAGACTAAGGTTAACTTTAGGGCAATTTACCTTGAACTTAGGGGATATGAAAATTTGTTGAGCCTGGTAGGGGACATGTCTTACTTTATCAGTACTCTCAGAATGCTTGTTTTATCAATTGTAGGTTGAAAAATGTCGGGCATTGCACTTGGTCGTCTAAGTGAAGAAAGAAAATCTTGGAGGAAGGATCACCCCTTTGTAAGTTACTGTTACTAATATAGGAACCTTTTCTCTAATGGTTTTCACTTTTTTGTTGCTGATTTAGCAATAAGATTCTTTGTTTAATAGTTATCCTTTTTATATCAAGTTCATAATTGAGATTGTAACCAATTTTTGATTACATTATTCTGATTCAGCACTATGCTGCTAGGGCTTCTAGAAATTTTATAAATCCACTAGCCATGGGATCTGTGATTTAAAAAAATCACTAGCCACAATTAAAAATTCACTAGCCCTACCTTTAATAAATACAATTTTAGTAATAGGAATAGTCAGATGCAGGTATGTCACCCAAAGAAGTAGAGCTTAAAATCCCGTAGATTTGGGTGGGTGGGGCAGAATAGTCCTATTTACACAATAAGCTTAAATGCAGCATTTGACAACTTTGTTTCACTAGCCATCGGGCATGATGATAGTAGTTATTTACAACATTGAATATCGCTAGCCACAGGAGTGGGGCTACCATAATCTAGAAGCCCCGGCTGCTATCATGTATGTATTTTGCAGATTTTCCATTTTCAGAGGACTGTATGTACCTACTTACATGTAGCTTAATAATTTGTCAATAGTCTTCCTTCATTAAACGTTAATCTAATCGTTTACACGGAAACTTTGTATTAATTTTTCAGGGTTTTGTTGCTAAGCCTATGAAGAATCCCGATGGAACACTTAATTTATTAAACTGGGAGTGCAAGATTCCTGGAAAGAAAGGGGTTTGTAGGCTACTTGTTGATAATAAAAGTGCTAATAAAAACTAAGAAAAAGAAGGCGAGTTAAAATTCAAAGATCTTGTGGATTTTAACTTGGGATCACAGCCTTCTTTGTTTGGTCTGGAGTCTGGTAGGATCTCTATTAACATCCTAGTAGAGACTGCAACCCAAAGCTTTTATTGACTTTTTGTGCCCAGAACAACATGCTTGGACCATAAGTGGATATAAGCACAAGAATATGAAAAAATTAAAAAAACAAATAATAATAATAACTGTTCAAGACCGACAACTTTCATTCAGTTATTAATAGTAGTATATTTTTCTCATAGTAGTTTTAATGTTTTCGTTAAGAGTATCAGTATATACAACTTGGATTTTCCTAAAGTGCCTAATAATGTTTTTGGTTGTAATAATTCATTTTGAGCATTATAATTATAAAAAGTATATGTAAATTTAGGAACTTTCTGCTAATTAAATAATTTCAAAATACAGATAAATCAAAGTTTGTCTTAGAAATTAAAAAAAAAAAAAAAAATAATAATAAAAAAAAAAAAATAAAAATAAAATAAACGAATTACTGTCTGAAGACAATGTTTATTTATTATTATTTTTTTCACAAAGACAAACTGATTTATATATTCTTTGCAATTGTGTAATTAGCAGAAAGTTCCTAACTTATATATATACTTTCTATAGTTATAATGCTGAAAGGCATTATTATAACCTCAAAAAAATGACCGAAAACTACGTTATTAGACCCTTTAAATTAGTTAAAAAACTGAATTTTACCAGTGTTCTTGATGTTCACCCGTTAGCTTATTTCTTGCTCCATCAAGTGCTGCAATGCTAGATGTATGTTATAAAAAAAAAATTCCATGTCATCCGCATCATTAATTTGGGTCGCACCATTATTCATTTAAAAATAAAAGAGCTGAAATGATTTTAAAAAGCTGAAACTCCTATGTATACTGTATACCTAAAGAAAGGTATCTAATCTAGTTCACTTTGTAAAAAATATTTCACCCCCAAAAAACCCCCAAATAAAATTGGATAAAAAACTTAAAAATCACAAGCTTGGGATCAGTCTTGTTTGCTTGGTCTGGAGTCTGGTAGGATCTCAATTAACATCCTAGTAGAGGCTGCAGCCCAAAGCTTTTATTGACTTTTTGTGCCCAGAACAACATGCTTAGACCATAAGTGAATATAAGCACAAAAATATGAAAAATTAAAAAAACAAATAATAATGTACTGAAAACAGTTTGCTATGGTGTCTTTAAAAATGTTGTTTTCTTTCTATGATCTTTGTAACACTCGACTTCTGTTGGGTTTTTATGTCTTTTTGCAGCAAACCTGGGAAGGTGGCCTATACACACTACGCATGTTGTTCAAGGAAGATTATCCAAGCACTCCTCCAAAATGTAAGCCTTTGTTAAAAAAAGAAAGACATGTTTTAAAGGCAGACTTACACAACAGTTGATCAAAATATTGCCTTAAATTTTTGTCCTAATAAGTACTTTACTCCAATTATGTGGTTGTCAAATCCAACTTATTATCCATATTTTGGTATATAATTCAAATATGGCTACTAAGTATTTTAATTTTTTCATTTGGCACATAATCCAAGTTTAGCAGTTGGTATACTGCTAAAAGAATACATGTCTCCTGTCATAACTGTGAAAAGAGGGAAAATCCTCGTGAAACTTGTACTTGATCTGCTACTCTACAGAGTAAAGCTATACACAAAATAAAGTCTGAAAAGGTTTTATATGCGGGGCAGGACTAGAAAGGTCTAGTTTTAAATATTTTTATTCTGTTTTGTTTTTTTATGCCTGATGGATCGTATTATGATATAGCATTGTCCGTCCATCTGTAAACTTTCCTATTCTTTCTTATCAATTCATATAGGGTCGTCAAACCTTGCATGCAAGTACAACTTGGGATGGGGGTTTGTGGTGTACCATAACTAGGTTGCCACAACCTACTTTTGATGAATGTATCATGCATCTCACCGGTACTCTTGTTTTTATTTAATTACAGGTAAATTTGAGCCTCCACTGTTCCACCCCAATGTATATCCATCAGGCACTGTGTGTCTATCTCTGTTGGATGAAGAGAAAGACTGGAGGCCAGCAGTTACAATAAAACAGGTAATGTCATAGCTATCAACAGAAAAGTTGGCTAAATTATCTTCACAAATTGCAGAAACCCAGTAGTTTTTCAACAAAATATCTGTCATTTCCTGAAAATATTTTGCCAAATTAAAAACAAGTGCCATTTGTTTTAAAATTTAGTCAGTGGCAGAGCAAGCCCAAAACATAATTATTGCAGATACAGTCAGAAATAACTGTATTCTGTCTGACCCCCCCACCCCCTCTTTGTTCATGTACTTAATGAAATTTCAAAATAACCATTACTTTTAAACACCATGCAAAGTTTTTTAAATTATTATTACCTAAGCTTATTTTCATTTCTGAAAGTTAGTTTTATTTTATAACACCACTAAAGCACATTGATTAGTTAATCATGGGCTGTTTGATGTCCGACATTTGATAATTCTGACAGTCTTCCATTAGCTGCGAGGGATCTTACACTTTTACAACAGACAGGACAGCACATACCAAGATCTTTGATATACCAGTCATTGGATATGGCTGGGACAGGAAAAGCCTAATGGGGTTGCCGCAGAGGTTCAATGATGACAAATTAATGTTTTGACTGGGCTCAACCCAATTTACCACCCATGAAAATAACTGGAACGGACGCACATTTACTTTAAAATAATATACGTCATTTTGTTTGCTTGATGTTTCAGATTCTTCTTGGCATCCAAGAGCTGCTCAATGAGCCCAATATCAAAGATCCTGCCCAGGCGGAGGCATACACAATATATTGGTAAGTTGTTGCTATGGTTACCAAGCCTGTCCTGTTGTTAACAACATTCAGTCTGCTTTGCGGTTGATACTTAGGTTTGGTGTTGCTAGCAGCATCTCACATCTAAATAGTTCATTTCCAAACATGATGTGCATCAGTTTCCCTGTTTTTGAAGTTAGCCGTGAAGATATACTGATGTTAGTGAAACTCGATAATACGACAATAAAGTTTCCGTCAAAACGTGATCTGTGCTCGTTCATCTGGATATTGACAGGCCCCAGGATTTCAAATTACATTGGAAACTCTTCTTTTTTTTGGTTTTGAACCCTGTGATCACCGGAACCTATTAGAAACAGATTTTTGGGGGGTTAGTCATAGTAATGGTGGATCATATTACATTATAATGAGTAACAGACTTTTGGTTGCATGATTTAACTCCACACTACTAAAAATCGTTTCCATGAATTTTAGAGGCTTGGTTAAACCTATGATCCGTGTGATTTCATATGAACCAACTTTTGGTTACCTAAAAGTTTGAAATATTGTTCTGCCATTCAATATTGCATGTACACACATTTGTAATCAGAAGTTTGTTTTGTTTAACGACACCACTAGAGCACATTGATTAATTAATCATAGACTATTGGATGTCAAATATTTGATAATTTTGACCCATAGTCATCAGAAGAAACCTACATTTTCCTAATGCAGCAAGGGATCTTTTATATGCACCATCCCACAGACAGGATGGCACATACCACGGCCTTTAATATACCAGTCGTGGTGAACTGGCTGGAACATTTGTAATCATGTATGTAATCACAACTGAAACCAGTTATACATCTTGATTTGTGTTGTTGTCTTTTTCCAGTCAAAATCGTGAAGAATATGATCGACGAGTGCGGGCACAGGCAATCAGATTCAGAGATCCCACTCTGGGACAGACATGATGGAACGTCGACTCTGATCTAAACTTTTTCATGGCGGACCAAAACATTAAACAATATGTTCGGGGTCTGTGCTTATAAAACTGTTAGAGTCTAGTCTCCAGTTTATAATGATGATAAGCACACATGCAAGTTGAATGCATTGCCATGATGTTAAAGTCTCCGCGTCTTGATAGAGATTTTAACAAGACTTGTTTCTAGACTTTAAAGGTTTTATAAGCATGTGGCCTCACTTGGTGATTGTTATTGCACTATCTACACGACGTAACATAGTTTGGACTTGGTGGACAACTGGATTCAGCTTTCAGACTTATGTAGCCATATCTGGATTAAAACTAAACATAGGTTGCAAAATGACGAGGAAAATCAACACATTTTATTTTTAAAATGACAGTAATTTTGTTCTCTCATACTTTTCTCCATTTTGTAAATAATGCACATTGTTCTGTATTAGTTTTTGTTAGTCATTTCATCCCATGCATAACATTTTTAACATAAACATAATTATTATATTGGTATTTCTGGTATAAAAAGGTTAAAAAATTTGAGACATTTTAAAGTAACAGCGTGAACTTATATTTTATTGTATTCATCATCTTTTAGTCTTGTTAAATGAAAATGTTTTTGGCGTATGGTGTTGGGCGAAATAATGCATAAGTTTATGTTTAAAATCTATAGGAACAGTTTAATATGAACAGGTTTGTTTTTTCCCATTGGGTTTGCAAACTTCAAGAGACATCAACATGAGGCGATTGTTGTATGGTTGTAGTGGATGTGAATCGGTTGATTCATTAAGAAAGAAATATCTTTGTATGAATATTTGTGTTTGCCTTTGTGGCTATATCTAAAAAAAATTTGGGCAACAATGTTGATTAGTAAAAAAAAAAAAAAGAAAAAAAAAAATGTTAAATGAACTGGTAAAACAAAATAAAAGGAAAATAAACTATTTGTTCAGCTTCATGCTTACTTCAATAGTAACACAGAAAACGTCTGCATGTATCGGGTGTACAAGACTTTCAGGTACATGTTTGCACATCGTAGAGGCTTTGTGATAAAAAAAACCCAAACCCGTATAGATGGAAATGCAAGAAGTGCAACAGCACAATAGGTGGACTAGATTCTAACATTACTACTTGTTTAACTAACTAACAAGATTTGACCAGTTAAAGTAAAAAAAGCCCCAAAACTGCTAGTCAGCTTTGTTGAGATACATTTTAAAGAAGGCAAAGTATTTGTTAACCTACTTGTGCCAGGAAATGACACCTTTCCATTTTTTATTTTAAAACATAATCTGTACATTTCCATTTGGCCTTTGTAAGGGTTGGGATGTTTTCACATAAAATGTGCCAGCCGTAATGGGAAGATAACTACCCCATTCCATTCCCTTCCCCTCCTTGTCCTTGCTATCAACACATTTTACAGCCATGTTAATGACAGGGATTAGACTATTTGTAACTTTATCAATGTATTTCTCAGTAACGAAAAATAAAAATCATACTTATTTTAATGATGTTCAGTTGTTATTTCATAGCTAAATATTAATATTTGAACTGAAGGCCGCAGGCTTTTTAACAAAAATTAAATTGAGGGTCGTAATAAAAAAAAAAATGTTTTAATGATGCACTCGACTCATTTTATTTATGGTTATATGGGGTTGGACATATGGTTGAGGACCACACAGATATTGAGAGAGGAAACCTGCTGTCGCCACTTCATAGACTACTCTTTTTTTCTTTCTTTTTTTGATTAGCAGCAAGGGATCTTTTATATACACCATCCCAGAGAGTAGTACATACTACAGCCTTTGATATACCGTCATGCACTGGCTGGAATGAGAAAAAGCCCAAACGACTGGGATCGACCCCAGACCAACTGCACACTTTACCAATGGGTTACACCCCACCCTGGTAGTGATAAAAACAAAACTGGATCATAATTGCACTTTGACAAATTAAAGAGAAAGGGCCATGTTCCACAAAGCAATCTGTAGTCCTAAGATAACCAAGTACATAACTACCGTATGTACCTAAGATGCATCTTAGCACTAATCTTGTTTTGTAAAATGAGGCCGTTTGGTTCACACTTGAAATGTTTAACACCACCATTGGAGCATAATGATTTATTAATCATTGGCTATTGGATGTCTATATCTGATAAATTTGACATCTTCGAGAGTAAAATCCTACATTTTTTCATTAGTAGCAAGGGATCTTTTATATACACCATCCCATAAACAATAGCTTTTGAAATAACAGTCGTGGTGCACTATTTTGAGTAAAAACTAGACCTTTGGCTGGGCTACCTCCCACCTGGAACAAAATCAGCAACTGTAAGTCTAACATGTTAACTACAATTTTGACTCTTCCCCCCCCCCCCCCCCCCCCCCCATTATTAAAATTAAGGGAAAATAACATTTATCACCCATATGGTTAAAAATATCTGGGTATATATATCAAAGTGATAAATCACACTAGAACGCCTAGTGGGACGTATCACTTTTGTGACTTCATTGATTGGCACACTACCACTTTACAGGAACTCAAGCAAACAAATTGAGTGATATAAATTAAGATCAAGTATGGGTAATAAATAAGATATTAAACTCGCTACCATTTTGTATCATGTTTATGTCCCTTGTGAAATAATTTTCATTGTCGCTCACTGAAGCTCGTGACAACTGAAAATTATTTCATTCGAGACATAAACATGGTATGAAATGGAAGCTCGTTTAATATCCTACGTTTACCAAATGACTTGATTCACTGACAGAATGACAGGTCGAGTTGTAACAGAGCACTTTTTGTTATGGTTTTGACGATTAAGATTACATGAACATAACAAAATCCACACAGCAAGTTGAGCATTGTGTTTATTATAAATACAAAATTAATGCATAAGTTACTTTTAACCAATACAAACTTGGAAGATTCAATTTACTTTATGCTGAAACATACAAACAAGGAAAACGTGAAGTTTGCAATTTTAAATGCCACCTTCAAAATGAATAAATAGTGAACACTTTGTGCGATTGTGAAATTTAAAAGTTTCTTGGTCCATTTCTTACAACAATGTACTATACTTTTGGCAAAAACCTAAAATATTAATTTCTTCATGTCTGATAGCCTGATATTTATTTCTTTGTGAATAATCATTAAAAATGTGTCAGATATTCTACTAACTCCAAACATTTCTAATTTCATAGAGAAACAAGTATAAACTCCACATTTTTGATCAGTTACAGTAAGTTTGTTTTATTTAGCAACACCACTACTGAACATTGATTTTATTAACCATCAAATATTGAATGTTAAAGATTTGGTAATTTTAATATGTAGTCTGTTGCATTTTCCCCATTAGTAGTAAGAGATATTTTATATGCATCATGACACAGACAGGATACGGTAGCACATACCACAACCTTTGATATAGCAGTCGTGGTGCACTGGCTGGAATAGAAAATAGCCCAATAGGCCCACTGAAAGGATCAGTCATAGACCAAACACATTACAGGCAAGTTCTTTACCACTGACCTTCGTCACATCCCCTATTCATCAGTAAGTACAGTAAGATGATCTTGCATCTTTTTCACATAATTATCAATTGGTAATAAATTTCGATTTTTGTTCTTTAAATTAACGATTCCCAGTTATATTTAACTTACCCCCTAGGGGGTGCGAACAAGTGGTAAACAAGACTGGAATTTCTCTAACTTTTGTTTTGAAAGTTTTAGTGTAGTGTTGCTTTCACGCATGTATTCAGGACAGTAGCTAGTCATGGGGTGGGGGGAGAGAAAAAATCCAGAAAAAATTATAGAAACTTAAAGAAAATTCTCTTAACCATTTAAGGAGTTTTAGACTTAATGATTCAGTTGCCCCCCCCCCCCCCCCCCCCCCCCCAAATCCTTTCTACGGCCCTGGTATTCATACCCATTCACACTTCATCCAAGACAACTGTTAACTGAATTTGTTGTGTGCTAGTGTTGTATGTATCAGTTTTCCGAATGCTAAATTGCTATTAAATTTTGTTTTGTTTTAAGATTACCAAATTTAATGCATCTGCGTTTGAAGAAAATATTAAAATTAAAAACAATTGTACCATTTATGAAATATGAATGTGATCATAAATCATATTAATAGTGTACAAAGCCAGAATGATCATACTGCAGACAAATGTTTCTCATTGACCATAGTAAACTTCTCAATATTATGTCATATGTATAAATACTCCATGTTACAAGTGAGTTATTTGACAAAAGAAATTGAATAAATTATAACAGATTAATAATAATAATAATAGCATAATACTCGGTCTTCGGGTTGCAACTAAAATAATTTCTTTAGGCGCAGACCTAAAATTATCGTTGCATTAGCAACTTTTTTTATTCATGACAAAAAAACTTTTTAATTCGAGCCCCATGTAAAAGCAGTGTTTCACAGCAGTTGACATACTACATGTTGTAACAAACTACTGCCTGAAAGTAATAGTATATACCAGGGGTGGGAATTAGTGAACTAAAAAGAGGAAATCTAGAGGGGTCCCGGAAATTCTTGAAATACTAGGTTAAAATCTGTGCCATCTAACACATTTTGGAGGAAAGGACAATTAAAATGCTAGGAAACACAATGTTCCATGAGAAGAAAACAGCGGATCCGAGGAGAATTCCCATCCCCCATATACATTTAATTTGTCCTCAAAATTACTTTATTCAACCAGCTAGACAGTCGCAAATCCCAATGCAAAAAATTGCGGGGAGTGATCAACAGCTCTCTAAGTTAGATTATGGGGAGCCATTAAGATATTACCATACTGATACCATATCAATTCACATGCTAAGGGGATACTGCCTGAAAAAGAAAGTGAATTCTTGTTTAAAAGAGAGAGAGAGAGAGAGAGAGAGAGAGAGAGAGAGAGAGAGAGAGAGAGAGAGAGAGAGAGAGAGAGAGAGAGAGAGAGAGAGAGAGAGAGAGAGAGAGAGAGAGAGAGAGAGAGAAAAGAAAGGGGACAACAAATTGCTCTCCTTGACAGTCTCAGAGGAGTGATAGCTCAATATTTCAATATACAAATGAATCATTCATGAAGCCATAAATGAGAAAACAGATCATTTTTAGTTCTTATACACATCCCCCCCCCCCCCCCCCCCCCCCAAAGACAAGTTCAATGAAAGCTATTTTTAGCTCCCCTTAGTATGGGAGTAAAAAATAAAGAATACTACAAGAGGATTACATATCAAAGTTCAATGGATGCAAAAAATATTGTAATATCTCAAATGGCTCCCCATAATATAAGTTTGGGGAGCAATTAATTAATCCCCTGCATTTTTTTTTTAATCACAAGGACCAATTCCACCAGGGAACATTTTGTTTTAAAAACTGATTATTAACCATTATTTAACGTTTCAGAATTGTGTAGCAATCTCTTAAACTTGCATAGCAAATTCTGAGGTGAGGCAATACTGAACGACATGTTCCCTTTCCATGTACTTCTTTAAGAAGTGCAACGGCCTTTAACAAAAACAAGAATTCTGTGGAATTAAATGTGTCGCCAACCATAAACGTTTCCAGTGCATAGTGATGAACATCCATAGGTGCAACTATAACCCCAAAAATGTTACGCCGTGACCGCTGTAAAAGTAATACCTGTATCTTCTTTTTTATTTCATATGGGGGACAACAAAACAAAGAAGAGTATCCCTGCCCCCATTTCAAACAAGCTTTGTGACTATTCCGCCTGAATAACGAGACTGTTATTGACCTCATCAGATTGAGTCTTTGATTCCCCCCCGACCCCCAGTTGTTCCATCACGTTGGCCGCCACCATCGCTTGCTGAACCGCATCCGGCTCGTCTTCAGCGAGTGGTGCCATGGCAACGGCCTCAATCTCGTTGTCTCCCTGCGGAATCATGGTAATTGTCTGGACGTGGTCCAAATCTGACTGAATCACAGACATTTCCTGACCGGTACGAGAATCGAGAACACGAATGTTGTTATCTCCTGTGTCGTAAAAAACATACGATGATTTGTCGCTCATCTGGTTCAGAATCGATTGGTCGATGTCTCCCTCGGTAATAATCTCAATATTCTGAAGAGCAGTTTCATCCAGGTCTGTAGTATGTACTACGACAAACTCGGTTGCCTGAAAAAGTTAAGTCTTGTTTTAAAAATAAGGAAACAATATTTTTAAACCTTAGGTAACTACAAGTTGGTTCACATAATTTTTACCTAGGTCATCAATTCAGTTACTTGGATTACATTTGTCTAAACTATTCTACTGACTCAAACTTGAAAAAAACCCCTGGCTACACTCTAACTGTAGACCCGTGAATTGTCAACTTCACCTGTTCCAATTTTCTAATGACGTAATTAGCATTCCGGGTGTTATTGTCTATTTGGTCCCGGAAAAAGAATGTAATTAACCAATCACAAAACAGAACCCACTCGCCATCAGTTTACAATATAAATAAAAATATTTATTGAATTTCATTAAAGAACAATTTCTTTGATAATTGGTAAAATGTTTCTCAATATGAAGGCAAAACCAGCAATACTAGTGGTACAGTTGATGATGAGCCACAAGTTGTAGAATTAATGCATTGTCCACTGAGAAGGATAGTTTATATATTATAGATGGTGAAAGAAGGAAGGAAATGGTTTATTTAACGACGCACTCAACACATTTCATTTACGATTATATGGCATCGGACATATGGTTAAAGACCACACAGATATTGAGGGAGGAAACCCGCTAGCTGGAGCGAGAAATAACCCAATGGGCCCACTGATGGGGATCGATCCCAAACCGATCGTGCATCAAGCCAGCGCTTTACCACTGGACTACGTCCCGCCCCTAGATGGTGAAAGAATGAAAGTTGAAATTGATGAAGAGAAATCAGAAAGTGAAAATATAATCATGGTTGTTGTTTATAGGGACAGAGGGTTTGAAATCAATTTTTCCTGGTCCCTTGAGTGGCCATCACAGACAGGTACAAATGTACATTAAAATATAAGAAAATAACAGGAAGTATCTGATAACTTAAAAGCACACAAGACTGCATTTTTTTAATGGAGAGTTTAATTTAGGAAATAGTATGTTATGAATTCCAAAAATTAAAATGGTCAACATATGTGTGTGATGGACTGCTAATGAAATTGAAACACTTGTTTTAAGTTCATTACTTTGATTAAAAAAAATTTTTAAACTAAATTTGAAGATGTAATTAAAAATTTACTTCAATTGTTTTGAATGTGGAGAGGGGTATTGGATGTATAGTTTACTGTCATTACACCTGTTAAATGTGTGACATCTGTTTTAGAGTTTTTCTGTAATAGTATATTACAAAAACACTAAAATTTCGGGATAAAAAGACAGTTTATTTTGTTATTGTTTGTATCTAGTAACAGTTCATAAAAATCCAGTTTTTAGGTTTTCATTCCAAGGATTTTAATAAATCATAAATAATAAACCTCCTCCTCTCCCAAAACAATTTTCAAAAAATCCAGTGAATAATTCACCGAGTTGTTCAATAATTACCTGTGCATATTCATCCACTTCTTCTGGGGTGGCTTCCTGTATTTCCACGCCCTCAGGTAGAATGTATTCCTGAGTGTCCGCCACGACGGAGGAGAATTCGGCCAACACTGTGGGATATTCCTCACCCTCATCTGAGATTACGTTACCCAGGGACGTACAGCGTACTGAAAAAAAAAAGATAACATAATTTATAACTATAGTCCATCCCATCATTCTATGAAAAAACAATTTGTGAATAATTTCAGTTTGGTTTGATGTAACACGAAAAGTAAGTGTTTTGGAAATAACATAAAAATACTATTTTTGTGTGCAATTTACAAATCAATTGGCTCAGAAATAAATAACAAAGGCATTCTCTGTGGGATGGACTATTGTTACTCTCTCTTCTCACAATATTATAACATCATTTACTAATCAGAACCAGTAAAATTTTGTTTATTATCGCTAAATTTCTAAATTTGTTACAACTATCAACATGTTAAATAGCAATTGCATATCAATTTTCAATCAATTAACAGCTGTCACTAATAAAAAATTTGAAAAAAAAAAAGTTCCTCGTAAAACTCAAACATAATTCCAATTCCAATAGACTTCCTTTTTTACTAAAAATGTACTTGAGGAGACATTTAATTTTTTTTTTTTTTACACTTATGTGGGAGTAAAAGTAGTTTCTAAATTTGGAATGGCGTAAGACATATGAATAAGGACCACACAGATATGGGCTACTCTTTTCAATTAGCAGCAAGGGATCTTTTATATGCACCATCCCACAGACAGCATAGTACATTCATTAGCCTTTGATATACCAGTCGTGGTGCACTGGCTGGAACGAGAAATAGCCCACTGACGGGGATCGATCCCAGACCGACCGTGCATCGAGCAGACGCTTTACCACTGGGCTACGTCCCATCCCCCGGTAAAAATAAAGTTAATTAAATCTGGAATACCTTTAGCCTTGAGATGCCTGTTGAGAGTTCCGTGTTCTGCAAATCCCCTACCACAACGGTTACACTTGTATGGGCGTTCTCCAGTGTGCATTCTAAGATGTCGAGCAAGTGAGCCCTTCTCACGGAATCGTCGCCGACAGAATTTACACAGGTACGGTAAAATACTGTTATGAGTTCTCATATGGACCTTCAAGGCATTCTGAAGAAAAAAACCAGAATCAAAAAACCCCATTCAAATAAATAGAAAAAATAAAGGAATATTTGTTTAATGACACCTCAACACATTTCACTTTATTTCAACGCTTAATATATAAAGAAAACCCCAAACTATTTTACTTCATCTTATTATTATAACATCATTGACTAATGCAAAATAAAAACACCCACAATTTTACCTCATCATCTTATAGTTCACGGGTGGGAATTCTCCTCGGATCCGCATTTTTCCTCTGATGGAACATTGCGTTTCCTCGCATTTTAATTGTCCTTTCCTCCAAAATGTGTCAGATGGCACAGATTTTAACATAGGATTTCAAGAATTATCGGGACACCTCTAGATTCCTCGTTTTTACAATTCACCAATTCCCACCCCTGATAGTTATAACGTCAGTTACTAATGCAAAATACACACATACCCATAGTTTTGATAAACTCACAATTTCACCTCCCTATTTTATAGATATAACGTCATTTACTAATGCAAAATACAAACACATCAACGGTTTTAATAAATCCACATTCTCACCTCTCCATTTTAGTTAAAATATCATTTACTAAATAAATTGCAAAACACAAACACAATTATAGTTTTATTAAAACTTGTGTATTATCACTATCAATGGATATCATCAGATGCCTACTGCAATATTTTTAAGAGGAATGGCACCATACTTCTGAAAATGGAGAGTAACACACTGAAATACACACAAAGTTTTAAAATGAAGAAATAGAAGATTTGTCATGAAAAAGTATCAATTAAATTTCCGCTACATTCATTACAATATAACGTCATGCCATTGGTCCAGACGTAGCAACAGGAGTTTGTTCATTTCTTGATGAAGTAAAAATTATGTCGTCAGGGAATGTCATATCTGATGACTTAATTTTATATGAGCAAGTGGTCTTATTAAGCGTTATTGTTTATGGACCAAAAATAACTCTAAATAAAGTATAGACTATTAGTGTTATTATTAGCAAGTACGATTCGAATTTAATTACAAGTATAGTCTGTTATTTCTTTTATGTTCATCTGGGTATGAACAAAAGAAATCAACTGCAAATTTATGTGAGAATGGCTTTGCCGATTCACAGAGTTTGCGGATCTTTTTTTGTTCATACCCCGATGGACGTAAAAGAAATAACAGACAATCCTTAATTGGCATTTGTCGAGGTTGATATTTTACATATTAAAAAACACAAGAAGTGAATTCTATTTATCCCATAACACTTCTAAAACAACATATTAAATTTGATATTTAGTAAATGACAGTTCTAAAGTCACCTTCATCGTATTATGACACAAATGTAGTTTGACGTCACACTCTCTAAACTAAATCTGACTGAAATGTTACACTCAGGTGTACATGTCTTGTTGGCTTGTAAACAAATAACTCATTGACAGCAAAAATAATAATTAACCGGGTTAATACATTAAAATATCAAATAAGATTATGGCATGGATATTATGAGTAAGTTATAGAATAATAACACAGGGCTAGCTCTGGGTGAACACAAAGTTTCACCAATTTATCTATTAAACTTCAAACATGGCAGAAAACCAGTTATTTTCTAATAAAATGTAGTAAAATTACTTCGCCAACTCAAAATCAAATTTGCCAATTATTTTCAAAATTCGCAGTTGGCGAATTTGGTGACTGCCAGAGCTAGCCCTGATAACACCTTGAAATACTATGTAACGACAACTCACGTGGGTCTTGAAGGACTTGTCACACATCTGACATGTGTAGGGTCTGTCGTTGGTGTGTATCTTGAGGTGTTCCCGGACGTGTGATATCCTCTTGAAGAGCTTGCCACACTCCCCACACTTGTAATTGCGATCCTCGCTGTGTGTAAACAGGTGCTTGTTGAGCGTGTCCTTCGATGTAAACGACTTGTCGCAGTACTCGCATTTGTGAGGTCGGTCACCTGACATAAAAACATTACACATGTTCCAGATTTTATTATCCAATAAATATAGTAAAACCTCTCTAAACACCCATGGGGTATATTTTGGGCCATTACACTGGGTTCAGAGATAAAAATTACATTGAAGAAAAATTCAGGAAAACAACAAAATAGAAGATTACTGTGAGTTTTCATCAAATAACAAGGACAGTTTCTGAACAGTACCAAAAACCAGAAATCCAAGTTGTAAAACTGTTTTAAAAATAAAAGCTGAACTGTTTGTTAGAAAGCTGAAAACTATGTACCATATTTAAATAATGTCATTTTTCAGCGTTTCAGATCAAATCGTGTCAACTTTGTAAAGTTTTTATGCCAAAAACCTTGCTAAAATCAGATACAAATCTGAAAAAATTACATCTCTGTTTAGACATAAAAGAGGTATTTTCCACATCTATTTCAACCTGCTTTTAACACTATCATTCAGTCCAAGCGGTTGTGATAAATTTACACTATCATTGAGTCCAAATGGTTGTGATCATTTACACTATCATTGAGTCCAAGTGGTTGTGATACATTGACACTATCATTGAGTCCAAGCGATTGTGATACATGTACACTATCATTGAGTCTAAGTGGTTGTGATACATTTACCCTAGCATTGACTCAAGCAGTTGCGATAAATTCACACTATCATTGAGTCCAAGTGGTTGTGATAAATTTACACTATCATTGAGTCCAAGTGGTTGCGATTAATTTACACTATCATTGAGTCCAAACACTTGTGATAAATTTACACTATTATTCAGTCCAAGTGATTGTGATCAATTTAACACTAAGTGGTTGTGATAAATTTACCTATGTGACTCTTCATGTGTTGTCGGAGATACCCATGACCCCTGAATGCTCTGTAACACACCGGACACTTGTGTAGCTGACGTGTCGACTCGTTCTTCTCAGAATTCTCGTCCTCTTCAAGACTCGGGGATGGCAGTTCTAGTAGTTGCTTGACCGCTACCTGGGCATCTCTGCAGTAAAACAGTGTTATTAGGTAACACAAATGCAGGACAAACACAGAATGACCCCAAAGCACTGTACAGATAATAAAAAAAACCCCAGAATTCCCAACAGAAATTCATCTCTGGATACCGCTCACTCACACATAAGAGCAATTTACAAAAATCAGAAACAGCTAGCATTAGCTGAATATAAACAAAGTGATTATTTCTCATTAATGGCTACAAAATCCTAATTCAATTACAGACCAAAATATCGAAAACAAGTGGGATATTTTTTTTTACAGCAAATTAAATATATTTTGAGGCAATACTCTGTTGGCCTGTTTAGCAGATGACAAGCACTGCAACACAGCCTTTTAACTAAAGATTAAAAAAGGAAAGGTTTTTCATTTAACGATGCACTCAACACATTTGATTTACGGTTATATGGCATTGGACATATGATTAAGGACCACACAGATATTGAGGGAGGAAACCTGCTGTCGCCACTTCTTGGGCTACTCTTTTTGATAAGCAGCAAGGGATCTTTTATATGCACCATCCCATAGACAGGATAGCACATACCACGGCCTTTGATGTACCAGTCGTGGGGCACTGGCTGGAGCGATAAATAGCCCAAAGGGCCCACCACCAACAGGGATCGATCCCAAACTGACCACGCATCAAGCGAGCGCTTTACCACTGGGCTACAACTAAAGATTAAGAACAACAAATAAATATCAAATCATCACAAATGATCTTACTTATTGATGTTAGTCGGGCCCCCGTTATTAGACTGGGCTGGTTCTATAGCTGTTCCCACAACAGTTCCTGATTCTAAAGTCTGAAAAACAAAACAGAACATGAAAGAAAATGTGCTAGTCTTTCACAATCAACCAAAATCAAAACGAAATATAATTATAAGTAGACCAAAAAATATCACCATGCCAACAATTAAAATATTTCAAATCATGTAATTAAATTTTATTATTAAAAAAAAAAATTGTAATGTAAAATTCATTATTAATTTAGTTGCTTTTTGTTAGTTTTTTTTCTTTGGAATTTGTCACATTAAAATTAATAATCACTTTAAACCTGTTTGACATTTATTCAGATGACCATTCAGAGGTGCAACTATAAATCAAGTTCCCATAATCTCGGACTTAAAGATTGTAATTAATGGAGTTCAATACAAAAATTAACATGGAGATACACATAACACATATATACTCATGTAAAAACGTTCATGTGCACCAAATAAAACAGGGCTCGAAACGGCCTGTGGCCAGGTCACCAAATGTGACCAATGTCCTGTTTGGGCGACTTAAATATTAAAAAACAAATAATGGCGTTAGTTGCCCAAATAATATTATCTTTTTTAGAGCTATAACATATGAGCCACTGTTAATATTTCTATTCCACATTAAAATCTTGCTCATGGTTCACTTACCATAATTTGCCAACATGCATTATTAATTTTTGGGCCACCATATTTTTTGGCAAGTTTCGAACCCTGTAAAATATTTGAAATCTGTGACTTGGAAGTTCACTCCAAAAAAATTCAAATTGTCTCTTGTTTAGGAATACGTAATAAATAATAATTTCATGAAAATTATTTTTGATTTTCACTTCACGATTAAATATTTACATTGTATATGCACAGGAACCTTTTTTTTGCTCACGAGTATAAAGTTTTCCTTTTGACTTTAAAGAAAGACAGAATAAATTGATGGGTCAGATTCCATAAAGTCTTTTTTTTGTAATACAGGAGTAACAAAGAGCTAGATGGTTTTAACCTTCAGTTGAGTTTGGTGTAGAGTCGTCATGTGAGCCTGCAGTTCATCACGTCTCTCTGCCACGAAGTGACACAGTCCACAACGGAATGGCGTGTCGGCCAGATGGGTTCGCAGGTGAAGTCTCAGGGTATCGAACGTACCACAGTCTTCTTTGCACACCTTGGTCACAAAAGAAAATTACAGACACATAAATTTACCTTTAAGATAAAAAAAAGAAAGAAATGTTTTATTTAACGACGCACTCCAACACATTTTATTTACGGTTATATGGCATCAGACTTATGGTTAAGGACCACACAGAGTTTGAGAGGAAACCCGCTGTCGCCACTACATGGGCTACTCTTTTCGATTAGCAGCAAGGGATCTTTTATTTGCACTTCCCACAGGCAGGATAGCACAAACCATCGCCTTTGTTGAACAAGTTATGGATCACTGGTCGGTGCAAGTGGTTTACACCTACCCATTGAGCCTTGCGGAGCACTCACTCAGGGTTTGGAGTCGGTATCTGGATTAAAAATCCCATGCCTCGACTGGGATCCGAACCCAGTACCTACCAGCCTGTAGACCGATGGCCTAACCACGACGCCACCGAGGCTGGTTACCTTTAAGATAATCACAAAAACAACAACAAAAAAAACCCCCACATAAATTTACCTTTAAGGTAGTCACAACAGGTAAATGCACAAACATAAGCATCAATTTATCTTAGCTACAACAGGATATATTTTTATGGCTGGTTATATTTATTTCATTAGTTACAATTTAGCTACATGCAAGAGACATGCAAATAAAAGGAAAACAAAACAATATTTATAAATGAGAACTCAGCACATTTTAGCTTATGGCTATTAATTCAATGTCTGCAATGTATTGTTATTTTAACACTTGGTAATGACAGAGAGGAAACTTAATGCCACCACATGAACTGTTCCTACCAAACAGCAGCAACATTAGGGGTGTAACAAATACACATGGTTGCGAATATGATATGCATCATGAATATTAGATGACGAATAGGAATATTTATTCACGTCCATGAATACAAAAGTGAAAAAGATTTGAAGAAAGGAAGAACAGTATTTTTATTCATTATTGAAGTAAAAATTGATATTGGGGAATCTGTTATATATGCACCATCCCACAAATAGAATAGTATGTATAAGTTACACCATGTGTGGGGCACTGACTGGAATGAAAACCTGTTCAATGGGTCCATAAAAGGGATCGATTCTAGACTGATCATGCACAAGGTAAGTGCTTTACCTAGTGCTAACTCACACAGAACACGTGACTAGATGTAAATGCTAAAATACGAACCTTGCACTGTGTAGGAGTTAACTGAAATACGAACCTTGCACTGTGTAGGAGTTGACTGAAATACGAACCTTGCACTGTGTAGGAGTTGACTGAAATACGAACCTTGCACTGTGTAGGAGTTGACTGAAATACGAACCTTGCACTGTGTAGGAGTTGACTGAAATACGAACCTTGCACTGTGTAGGAGTTAACTGAAATACGAACCTTGCACTGTGTAGGAGTTAACTCGGAGTAATCAGGTTCTTCGCCATCTTCCAGTGTGTCTGCCATGTCTTCCATCTACAGCAGAAAAGCAAAGGAATATTTATTTAACAGCTGTGTGGTGTCCAACATCCCCCACCCACACAACAAACATCATTAACATTTGGTAAAATCTTTAGCCACATTCAAAATTCACTCAACCAAACAAAAGAAATTAAAATTAAGGTTCTTAAAAGAATTGTTTTTATCCGATTTTCAAATTAGTATTTTTAAAAATTTAATCATGAAATAAATTAAGCAAATGGACTTTAATTCAAATCTGGCAATTTGGATAACAATAGTTTAAACCTGGATGTTATAATAATGATTTTGACTGCTATCGCTACAGCTAAAAATAAGTTTCTTTTGTTTAACGACACCACTAGAGCAAATTGATTTATTAATCATTGGCTACTGGATGTCAAACATTTGGTAACCTGCTACATTTTTCTATTAGTAGCAAGGGATCTTTATATGCACCATCCCACAGACAGGATAGCACATACCACAGCCTTTGATATACCAGTCTTGGTGCACTGGCTGGAACGAGAAATAGCCCAATGGGCCCACCGACAGGGACTACCACTACAGAGACTATTCCAAATTAACAACTACGGACAGGAGAGTAGGTGGCAGGAGAGACAAAACATAACATACCACAATAATTTCTCCCTCTTCTATAGATCCGGTTGTCACCACGGTGTCAATACTACCATCTGTGAGCGGAACTTCTGTGGCCGATTTCTCACTGTCAACCACTTCAGTCTTGATTGTCACGGTCAGTTGATGGTCAGTGTCGTTTGGAACGTTTGCTTCTCCTCTAGCGATGTCTGCCCCATCACTTGGCTGTAAAGCATGACCAGCGTTTGCCATAGCAGCTGGGATGTTTGGAATAAAATTCCACTTCATTCCATATCGAGGTAAATCCTGATCAGATTTTGAAGTACATGGGTTTCTGAAAAACAAAACAAAAACGCCCAGGAACATTAAGGTTTTTTTCCAGACTTGATCACATGAGTGTGAGTGTGAGTGTGAGAGACACTGTAAGGTTTGTTTTGTTTTGTTTTTTAATATTTGATGGATATGTCACATCTCTTTCTTCAACCCACCTCCAAAGCATACATGTACATTGTTCAAAACAACAACAAAATTCTATTGGTGATGGATATAAAAAAAATTAATTTGCCTCGTTCACAGCCCACAACCCCAAATAATTGCTGGAACAGTCTTAAGGGGCATCTTGTTTTCATTGTCCAAAACTAAATAAAGAGAAAGATTCAAATTTGTCAAGGTACAAAAAATAACATTCTAATTAAAAATAATGTTATAAATGTACAGGCCAAAGGATTTTGTTTTGCCTTAAATAATAAAAGAATTAATATTGTTTCTGCCCAAGTCTTAGCCAAACTGGGATTACTAATAAGTGATCAAAACTACTAACATGCTTACGACTTTCAGAATATTATTTTGTATTATTTACATGTAATTAATTTTCATATACTATTAAATACTTAAAATGACATTATCTTAATGCCAACTGGATTTTCATAAGTCATAAAACCTATTGGTCTGACAAGACTCAATGTGCAGTCTTAAATTAAAGGTGTCTTATGAAAAATCTAATAGTATCAAAAGTTAGTTTTGTTTAACGACACCACTAGAGCACACTGATTTATTAATCATCGGCTATTGGATGTTAAACATATGGCAATTTTGACAAGTCATAGAGGAAACCTGCTACATTTTCGTCATTAATAGCAAGGTATCTTTTATATGCTCTATCCCAGACAGGATAGCACATACCACTGCCTATGATATACCAGTTGTGGTGCACTTCCTGGAACGAGAAATAGCCCAATGGGCCCACTGGTGGAGATCGATCCTAGATCGACGCACATCTGGCTTTACCACTGGGCTAGGTCTCGTCCTCTAATAGTATCATGTTACAGACTTCGGCCCAAAACACATCTATAGGAGGTCCAAATCTTCCTTCAGACTTTACCTGGATCTTAAATGTCTAGTCAAAGCACCAGATTCTGAAAATTTTCTTCCACATTTCTGACACTTATATGGTCTATCACCTATTAAAAAACACATGACAACATGAATGATACAGCCAGGTACATACACAAAAAAATCTTTGCGAAAATTGTTCAATATATATAAAAACAAACAATCAGATAAGCTAATATAAATGCTGAATAAAAAATGACAAGTCCTTGAGGTTAGTACCTACTATCAGAGTTCAGCAACATAGGTGATAAACTGTATTACTTGCAAAAACACACAATTTTAATAAAACTGTAAATGTGTTTGTATTTTTCATTACTAAAATTAAGGGACAACTCTGCTATATTTGTATAATTAAGGGATAACTGTATTTGACCATTTGAGAACATCAATGCTGGTTTTACTGTCCCAAATGGAGCTTTACTGGCGACATAAAGCAGACGTGGTATAATAGACATTTATGATAGCAAAACCATCATTAACGTCTCTGCAATTCTGAGATATTGAAACCAAAGTGAATTTTGCCCGTGTGCTTACACATTTTGAAATTTCAAGTACTTTCTAGGTTTTCGAGAACTTGTGAGAATCCTGTAAAATATATTACAGGACTGAAAGCTGAGACTGCGACTTTACCATTTTAAATATTATTAAGGTACAGCAATGAGTTTTATTATCAAACCTGTGTGTCTCCTCATATGTCTGGTGAGAGAGCCCTTCGTCTTGAAGGCGTACGTACAGCCGGCGGCACGACACACAAAGCCCCGCTTGTTGGTGTGTGTCAGCATGTGAGTCTTCAATACATTGTGCTGAAAAACAACCACAGAATTACAACTATGTCAGCCTTACAGCACACTCCATTCCTCTCATCTGGTACAGATGTCAAAGGTTACTATTTATATTCAACAGATGACAAAGTGTATTAGACAGTGCTGGAGCAAAACCTCAAATTCAGGCAATAATGATATTGATATTCAGACAAAATGTGCTAGCCTGAGACCTTTTCACCATGTATTTCCATCATTCTACCTTAAAAATGAGTTATAATCTGTGTAAAAACACGTAGTGATTCATTTGCAACCCTATATAGCTGTTTGGCAGTAATACTAATATGAATAAATGTTGTTATGCAGATTTGGGCATTTTTGTTTAATTCGGACAAAGCCAGCCTGCCCCCCCTCTACAAAAATGGGAGCCTGTACGCCTATGATAGAGGAACAGCTGCTGAAGAATTATAGACATTCAGAAATGCATTGAAAGTTATTTTATTGTCATTAAAACTAAAAATTTCTGTATTTTTGAGGTGAAATATTTTAAGTTCAACTTCCTTGTACCTAATTTGAGTGTGTTTATTTTGTCAGGGTTTCTATCAGAAGGTTCGGTGGGTAAAATTATGTACCCTAAAACCTTGGAAATTAATGGCTATAATTTTTTGATAAATCATAGTAAGTAGTAAGAGAACTGCTGTTTAAACTATGTCAAAGCAAATGAAATGCAGCATCCAATTTCAAAACATTTCAAACTTATAACCACTTAGTAGGGGCATTTACGATCTGTTTTGTTTATATTACATACCCTCAAACAGGGTTCACCCTGGATAAAAAATACCTGTAGCCAAAATATTAGCCAAATGGAATTTTTATTAGCCATATTGAAAATGCTTTAGCCAAATTTGTTTTATGCAGTACTGTATAGAGTATTTATATATGAATATGAAAATGCATCTTTTTCAGCTAATTGTATACAAACTGGAATAAATAGGAATAACACAACCTCAATGGGGGTAGGGGCAGTTAATATATTACTTTGAGTTTTCAGCGGGGGTGGGTGGGAATGGAGTTATGTATTATCTTCAGAGTTTGAAGCCAGTATCCCATACACCCACCCCCACTTCTAAGGCCTATGGCATTAAATTAACAAACATACAGAAATGTGGGGGTGGGTGGATGTTTATGGAGGGTGTGTTTTTTTTTTTTTTTTTTATAGAGCTCATGATAGTTTGAATTGCTTTTTTTTCTTTTGCTTTTTTCAAGTGACCCATCAATTCCCCACACCAAACAATTTCATAATTTGTGCCATGTTGTTGCTGTTGATTTCAGCGTCGTGTTAAATGCTTGTTATTTCTGCTTGCAAAATACCTCGGCTAAGAATGCCAACTTCACAGTATACTCCATTTATATAAAAAAAAAACACCCACAAAAACACCCCCCAAAACACCGTTAAAATTAAAATTTACGGTCTTTTTAAAATACAGCTAACTTATTATATGTCACCTCGCAGTCTTACAAATGTATATCTAAAATTATCTAACAAATATGATTACTGTAAACTAATTTCATTCAGTGTACATTTAACTGCAATTTGTTTTAATACGGCATGTTCATTTCCCGCGATCGCGATCTGCATGCATGCTCTCGACCATGGGTACAAAATTAACAAAGACAAAGGAATAAACAAAAACTGCAGTTAGGTATTCATTGCTGCGAACAACTATTGTTTTTCTACAAATTTACATCAAGATTTACTTTTGCGTAATCGTATTGCTTAATGTCCGCAACGATTTCTCTTGACACACGGGTGTCAGCTGACTCTGAAGCGTGACGTATATTAACACCGAGAGCTGTTCTCAGTTCAGCCAATGAACGTTCTTCCTAATGTTCGCGAACTATTTGACTGGTGTTCGTCGTGTCCATTTGGTTTAACTTGAAGCGCACAAACCAGTCTAGCGAACGTTTTGTTTTCGCTCGGTCTGGCTGAACTCAGACTTTGAGATAGCCTACATGTCTTTAGACCCTGAACTGGCATGTATATTCAAATTGACACGCATTGTCGGTCTGTTTTTATTACTTTGGTTCATGATTTTACAAAGTAAAAATAACAAGTTACAGATCTTCCAGACATTGTTGTCAAACATTTTGAATGCATGCTGTTAAAATTAATAACTGTGATTATTAAAATAAGCAAACATCATAAGGCCTACGCTGTATTCTGGATTTATTATAACTAATCGAACTAATTGAATATTTGGTATTATTATTATTATGTTTGAGGTGTTGGATAGATTATGTAACCGTTTGTTCACCGTTTTAGCCACTTGCAACTTTTATTAGCTTTTTTTTTTTTTTTTAATTAGCCAATGGCTAATTTGGCTACCGACAGCGCGAGCCCTGCTCAAATTATTTTCTGGTAGAAAGCCTGTTTGTGTATACTTATTTTTGTACAACATTTATTACCTTGTCTTTGGTGCCATCTAAACCCTGGAAGCATTTAGTCTTGCAATTTGACATCCAGTTAACATTTATTAAATACATGTAGGCAGTATTTGTTAGCTACCTGCCACTTATTAATGACATTCTAACGATAAGTACTAAAATGATGTCTGACCTCTTTGAATGTACACCCGCATAAATCACAGTTGTACGGACGTTCTGTCGAGTTCTCCACCTTAACGACTCTCTGTTTCTTATAGCTGGGGTCTGCATCGTCGTCGTCATCAACGTAAGACGTGGAATCAGCCTTGTTTTCGTCGGAATCAGAATCCCCATCCACAGTGTGGTCACACTTGATGTGCCATCGCAGACTTGCTTCTCTAAAATCAATACCATTTATTAAAAATGAAATAATCATATAAATAAAATAAAAAGAAAGCAATGTGTTCACTTAAGGTTATGTGGAGCTATTTAAGATATTACCATATTGATATATTCACATGCTAAGAGTAAGAGGAGCTAAAAATTACTCTCTTTGAACCAATCTCAGGGTAATGATAGTGAAAGACCCAGTAATAAGGCCGAACTTTTTTTTTTACACTGTACTTGTTTCCTATTACATGCTGGGAAAATATAGAGTAGGTAGGTAGGAAAAACATTTTATTTTGGAAAATAATTTTATTTATGAATATTAAATAAAGGTGTTGACTACCGGTATCCAAAATAACCTCTGCATGTATAGAAATGCATTATGCAAACCAACAATACCATTCATCACAGTATTTTCCCTAAAAATGAAGTAAGGCATGGTAAAGTGACGTTTTGGGGGCATATTTTATGTGCAGTTTTAAATATAAGGGCTTTTTTTTCCCATTATACAATTTTCAAAAGGACAAAAACCGTATGGCCATTTTATTTTCTATACCTATTTCATAACTTAATTGAAAAAGAGGAAATATGTAGTACTATCCACATAGGTGTGTTTAAAGGGATCTTTTTACATGAGCAACTTATAAATTTATAAAAGGCAAGGCATTTTGATTGTGAGGGCAACATGGTGCTAACCTATCTGTGGGAGAGTACATACAAAAGACCCCTTGCTGTTTAATAATAGGCAGAATGTTTACTCTCATACTAACACTTAACTTCTGTACTGGTCCAGGACAGACTTGGTTGAACCTTAATTGGACAGAAACCAGTAAATAAGTTATATAACAATTTCTTTCAATGAAAACTGAAAAGAAGGGTTCTATATTTATCTGTCCAACAATAACATTTAAAAAAAATGTTATGAATATTATCTTTCCTAGTGTATCTAAGAAATGGTAGACTTACCAATTTTATCATTTGCAATGTTAGTTTTATTCTGTATGCATCCAGTATTAAAGTACACACTTGGTTTGAAGCAATCAATTGGTCCAATGAATAGAAATGCAGTACAAATGCTCATGATGCTCAAATGAATGTTGAAAAGTAAAGTTTGTTTTATTTAACGACGCCACTAGAGCACATTGATTTTTATCTTTAATATCATTGGCTATTGGACGTCAAACACATGGTCATTCTGACACTGTTTTAGAGGAAACCCGCTGTCGCCACACAGGCTACTCTTTCAAAAGAATGTTGATGTAAAACTTAAATCATGTTAGAATTATTAACAAGAACATTGTAATGAAATATTAAAAAAAAGAAAAAAAAAATTGCGTTCAATTTCTTTCTAGTCAGCATGAACTTTTTTAGCGGAAACCCGCGAAGTTCCCAGTGACCACTTACAAAAAATAACGGGTCGCCAATAAAACTAAATTTGCGACAGTAAAACCACTGATATATGTCCGCAAATCGGAAAACACAGTAGGGTTATCCCCTAAATAACATCAAATTAGTGCTTGTAATAGTTTTGGAATGTTTTCGTGGAAATCGTTGTTATATTAAAAAAAACATTTCTGGATATACAAAAAAAGTTTTAAGGTCAGCAGATTCAAATTAGGGTCGGTCGGGTAACCGGAAACAAACAATATTTTATGATACGCCTAAAGGTACCACAAATTTATCAACTTTAAAAAAAAAAAAAAAAAGTAAATTAATTACAATTACATTTGAGGAAGCCTGTATGTTACGCATGTGTGTGTGTGTATATACATGTATTTCTTTCGGTAATAAGACATTTTTTTCTGTAATATGATCAATGCTAACATACCTGTTAAACTTTCTGTCACATTTGTTACAGCCATATGTATTTCTTTCTGTAATAAGTTCAACGCTTACATCCACAGCTTTCTTTCTCTTCCTTCCTGAAAATACACAAGTAATTTTTATAGCCGAGTTCATGTACTTTGTATGAGTTTACTACCTTCAACCATATTAATGGATACCCTGACAACTAGAAAATAGATGCTATAAATTCCTTGCAGCTTACTAATTGATAATTACCATACTGCATGTGACATTTAGCGTTCTGGAATCGGAAACCAAAACTCACGTTTCTTAACCTTGCATTCTCCATTCTGTGGATGAAGTTCTTCCTTTATGGACAACTGCGGCAGGATGAGACGTCGGTGAATGTGGGATCTGGAATACGTAACTTTGAGGTTGTCATGCTCCATCTTGTGTTCCAGGTATGAAGATATACTCCGGAACACCTTCTGACACTTCTTACAGATGTGAATATCTTCATCGCTGTCATTTTCAGAATCTGTGCATAGCAAAAAAACTAAACAAATAAAATCAGTATACACATTTAGTGAAAACAAATTCTCATTCAATCAACCAGTAGAAAGGTGACAAAAAGCTGTGCTAGAAAAAAAAAAACGTCTAGCACACGTCAACTAGACGGTAATGCACCCTTTTCATTGGTTCATTGGTCTCGTCGTTTAGGAGGTAGACGACTGTTGCTACCTGTTCATTACATCAGGGTTGTGACATCACAGTACAAAAATAAAATGCAATGAATTTCATAATAATTATACTAAAAATATAAGACTAATTAAACTAAAAAATATTTCTGGCACTCGTCCTTTTACAGATGGTTTTTCTAACACTTGTATCAAGAAAATCACTCCTTGGCGCTTGCACTAAGGATTGATTTTCTTGAGACTTGTCAGAAAAACCATCTACAAAAGGACGAGTGCCAGAAACTACTATTTTCATATCTCCTAAGTTCAAGGGCCATACCTGTCAAAAATGAGTAATTTTCCATGAAAGTCAAACTTGATCAGGAAGAAATAGAATATAAATTTGTATTCATTAGATACCACTTATCTTACAACTTGTTTAAAGACGTATCCAACTCGCTTTTGCTCATTAAATGTTTGTGGATTATTTTAAACAATTTGCAAGAGGATTTAAACAAGATTTATTCAACAAGACATTACACTGATTTATTTTTATCAATAAAAAATACAATGTACTTCCATCAACAAAACCCATATATAATACATACCAAGACAATATTTCTAGCCTATAGTGCACTATTAAGGTCGAACACAAGTCACTTTTCGCACCCTTGTTTTGGCTTTGTACACAATAAATATAACACAGCCAATAATAATTTTTTGATAAGATATATTTGATAAAAGGTACTTTTTATTTCTTTCATCTTTTAAAATTAATATTTTGTCCAGAATTATGAAAAATAAAAGCATACCGACATGTAAACAGCGTCGTCTGCTGGTTATAGAATCTTGACAGGAGTCAACGTTAGTAGACCAGTTTTAATGTGGGGAAGCATTGTAATAATACAGCTAATTCTGAATTTGAATGACATTTTCTTACAACAACACTTAACTAGGTACACGACTAGGTCCAAAGAAACAAAGCTGTATGGGTGTTTCCGCTATAAATTGAGAAACGTCATATGTTTTCGATAGTTTTATTGGCTGTCTATTTTTTTCCCTTGTAATGGTAATGTAGGGCCTACATTTCGTGCAATAATTTACATCAAATTCTTCTTTTAAAAATGAAATCATAAAATGTTTGAAACTTGTAAAAAATACTGAATAATTTTCAAAACAATAAATAGTTTAACTAAAAACATATTTGCATTATGTTCTTGTCATAGATTAATGTCTAATCCTCTTCTACGTATCAAGTAGAACTAAACTTTGGATTGTCACCGTAAGTACTCTGATAGAGGTAGAAAATTATACATTTCATAAAATATAACTCCACCAAACCACCTTGGTTTGTACTAAATATAAGTGTAGGCTACATGTAAACAGATCCCCACTACAAATTACTGAAAAGAACTTTGCTGTAGATAACATAAGACGTAACCCAACTAGTCGTCCATAATTTTTATTGTACAGTGTAAGGATCACGTGGCATATCATTTAACTTTGACAGGTCTAATGTCAGAGTAGCAGACAATTAACTTTGCAGGTGTTTCTGATAATTGGAGTTCACTATGTTAAGCTTTTTTTTTCTTCCAAAATATTGCATTAGCAAAAACTGATAACATGCACAATATATATCTTATTATTTAATTAAAACATAGTTTGTAGCTTGACTTAAGCATTTTTAATGCTGAGAGAGAAAAGAAGAAGACACTTTGTTGTTTCTGTTCAGGCGGATAGTAACGTAATATCTCGCGATACATGCACATGGCTTCTAGATTATGGTAGCCCCACTACCATGGCTAGTGATATTCAATGTTGGGCTAGTAAATAACTACTATTGCCATGCCCGATGGCTAGAGAATTTTTGTGTTAAATGTTGCAGTTAAGTCCATTTTGTAAATATAAATATCCTGACCCCACCCGAACCCCCCAATGTTAGTGTTTATAAGCTCTATCTTCCTCTAGGTGACATATCTGATTATTACTATTGTTTAGTAAAATTATTTTAACTTAAAAATAAAGTAGGGCTAGTAAATTTTTAACCGTGGCTAGTAAAAATGTTTAATCACTGATTCCATGGCTAGTGGATTTGAAAACAATTTTAGAAGCCCTGATCATGCAGTTACAAATAAAGTATCAAAAACATATGGGTGCGAAAAGTGACTGTGGTCGACCTTAGTACACACTCAGTTATATTGCCAAAATGATGTTATGGGAAGTTCTATAGATAGTATAGTCCTGGGCCCCATTCCACGAACAAATTGTAACTAAGGTTAATTGTAGTGATTTAAGGTGAGTTTTACAACTGGCACCATAAACTTTACAGCCGTTCCACAAAGCAACCCTACGGTAGTCGTAAGTGCCCCTTTAATTATTAATAGATTATTTGCAAAGAAGTGCAAATTGGTTAAATAATAAATTGTTTACCGACTTTTCGGAACATGTTGGATGTATTCATTGGTATAGGACAACCATGAAGTAACTTTGTCAATTTATTCGGTAAGCAATAATTGCCGAATGCATAAGACATGAGTTATCTCCCTTATTTTCGTGTGAAGGTCGTTAGGCCTAGACTGTTTTTCATCGATCACAGTTTCATAAAAGGTATTTGGTATATATTAGATCCATTTTTACACAGAGTTAGTATCCTTCTTAGAAAATTATCAAATCATCATCTAACTGCCATCTAGGTTAGTGGCTTACAACTGCCTCGTACCAATTGTACATTTTCACTGCAACTTACGATGATAGTAAGTTACGCCACGTCATGGAACGGGCCGACGATCGTAGAAAAAACTTAAGGTCTCGATGGTAAATATTTACGACAATATTTGGGCTAAGATCGCTTCGTGGAACGGGGCCCTGGAACTGGAAGACATTACATGACAAAACCGTTTTTTTGTGGTTTTTTCCTTTAATTTTTTGGGTTATTTTCTTTTTTGCTCTTGCTTTATGTTAGTTTACTATAAAGTTAACCTTAAAAAACTATACAGACTGCGTAACAAACATCGGTGTTTGGCCTACAATGCTAATGCACGACTTAAAACCTCTAAACTGTGTATAAACACAAAAATACCTTCAAAGATGACACTGTTTAACTTCTAAATAAGAACATACAGAGCACAAAGGTTTTAAGTGGAATAGAGCATTTCACACAGTGTGATGTTTAACTTCACAAATACACAAATTTCGTCTGCTTTTCACGCACCTGGGTACAACGACAATTGTAATCTGTCGGTTGTTGGTTTGTCGTTCTCGCTCATGGCCGCGTTTTGCGACAATCTGCAATCTGGTACAAATATTCGGAAATGATCGGACATTATCGGAAATCAGGGGGCATTTCAATATACTCAAAAAATAATTTTATAAAAAATGAACTAACTAACTAACTAACTAACTAAATAAATAAATAAATAACGTATATTGCTGTTTTATTTATATTCTGATCAAAGTTGTTTGTTTGTTGTTGTTTTTTTGTGGAGGTTACAAATCATACACTAAAAATAGAACTTTTTTTTTATTCCAAAGGGAGGGATATATATATATATTATAATCTGTTAAAAGAACCAATTAATTTATAATTATCTGTTAAAAGAGTTGATTCATTTCAACTCTTCTGGTTACACTATCATTCACTAAAAAGCAGAATCGAAACAACTTCAAACGATCTAGGCCTACTTGCCCACCTGCGGTGTACAAATGTGTACGTCAAATCTGTATGTGTAAATCGCTGGCACAAGCTACTGTAAATTATGTAATCAGTTTTGTATGTGACGTTTAAATATGTTCTATGGATCACCGATCTGAAATAAAAATCTATTATTATTATTATTATTATTATTATTATTAATAATGGCCTGTACTTATTTGATTATGGTAAACAATAATTTAAAAAAATACAACACTACGCATTGGGTCCATGTTTATCTTGTTGCAAAAATACAGACATGTAAATGGATGTCTAACAATTGGTAAGTTTTACTCATGTAGTCTTCAGGGGGCGAAACGTAGCACAGTGATAAAGCACTCGCTTCATGCATGGTCGATTTGAGATCGATCCCCATCGGTGAGTCCATTGGGCTATTTCTTGTTCCAGCCAGTGAACAGCGACTGGTATATCAAAAGCTTTGTTATGTGATATCCTATCTGTGGAATGGTGCATGTAAAATATCCCTTGCTACAATTAATGGAACAAATTTAGTGTGTTTTCTCCTAAAATTATATGTCAAATTACCAAATTTTTACACCCAATAACCGATATGATTACTAAATCAATGTGCTCTAGTGATTTCAGTAAAAACAAGATAAACTTTAACGTTTAAATTTGTGATCTAGTGAGACTGAATTACTATTGATAATGGTTATATAACAGCATTACCTGTATTTACGAGAAAATAGAAAACGTGTTTAATATAAATAAGCTGTAAAGGTGGTTTATACTTTTTACGCCGTCACACGGCGTTAAACGCTAGCACACGCCGGTAAACGCTACGCCGGTTGACGGCGTGAGCTGGCGAGTGAAGGCAAACGTTAAGCGCCATTGTCCAAGTATAAACACACGGACGTACACGCTCGCAGACGCCGACCTTGTTTCAAGACTCCGCGGTAAAATTGAACTTTGAACAAATGTTAAGATGGTGGACATAAGCGACGAGGTGGCACTTCACCTCGTACAGTTGCAAACAGCAGCCGTCTTGTGTTATTTAGAGAGCCAAAGGGACACTGCTCGACTTTTGTATTAAGATCTTGAAGCCAATCAAAACCAAGGCGATTTAATGTTATACTTTGAACAGGGTCCGCGGGTCTTAATATACATGCCATTTCCGTTAATACAGGACGAGAGAGAGAGAGAGAGAGAGAGAGAGAGAGAGAGAGAGAGAGAGAGAGAGAGAGAGAGAGAGAGAGAGAGAGAGAGAGAGAGAGAGAGAGAGAGAGAGAGAGAGAGAGAGAGAGACACAGAGACACAGAGACAGAGAGTACATTAATTTCTTATGATCCTCAAGTGTTTGTGTAGTAGAGTTGGGGGTGAGCGTTTCATGGCCCCGGTTCCTCTTTTAAACCTATACGAAATAGAATCTACCACTTATCTTACAACTCTAGCTGTTTAAAAAAGTATCCAACTCGATTTTGCTCGTTTAATGTTGTTGTTTTTTAATTTTATTATTATTTTTTAATTTTTTTAAGAAGTTTGTTTTGTTTAACGACACCACTACAGCACATTGATGTCAAACATTTGGTAATTCTGACTCGTAGTCATCAGAGGAAACCCGCTACAATTTTCCCATTGCAGCCAGGGATCTTTTATATGCACTATCCCACTGACAGAAAAGCACATGGTGTGGAACGATAAAATACCATATCAGTTGAATGGATCCACAGAGGTGGTTCGATCCTACGACGCAAGCACCTCAGATGTTCGTAGATTAACCATAACCACGGGTTGAATCTAAGGTCTGAGATTTTTAAACACTAGCCAAAGAAAAGTAATTTAGTCGAGGACACTTTGAAAGACAAAACAATCGTGAGAAAGCAACTGCCCCCTACCTACCCACCCACCCGTGGCCTCCACTAGGTACGGCAATGATAATATAAATTCTAAATCAACTTCATCAAATTTATTAATTTAAACTTGAAATGACCCCTATAGCGAAACACAGCATCGACTGCGCATGTCACAAAATGTAAATCAAAATCCTTTTCAAGATGGCGAACGAAGTAGCTCACGCACCGAACAAAACATGGGAACTGAGCCTGTACGAGCTGCACAGAACTCCGCAAGAAGCCATAACAGACAACACGGAGATAGCGGTGTCGCCGAGGAGTCTGCACAGCGAGCTAATGTGTCCAATATGTCTGGACATGCTGAAGAACACGATGACGACCAAAGAATGTTTACATCGCTTCTGTCAGGACTGCATCATAACCGCTCTCCGCAGCGGAAACAAGGAATGTCCGACATGTCGTAAGAAGCTCGTCTCCAAGAGATCGCTGAGGCCTGATCCAAACTTTGATGCTTTAATTTCTAAAATATATCCCAGCAGAGACGAGTACGAAGCTCACCAGGAAAGAGTGTTGGCCAAATTAAACAAACACCACAGCACGGCAGCACTTACCCACAGTATTGAAGAGGGGTTGCGGTTACAGGCCCTGAACCGAGCACAGCGAGCCCGCAAACATGTGTCGGAAGGCGATCTCGGTAGGTCGTTGCTTATGCCACCGATGGATGGAATTATTTCTGGCGGAACGACTTCCACAGATACAACGCCACGAAAGAAGCTGAAAGCATATTCGGATATTGATGAGTCGAGTTGTGACAATTCCCTTGTTGGGGAGCCCATTATAAATGACTTTGGAGAAGCTGCTAGCAATATTAGTACCAGTAATTTGTCCAATGTTAGTAATGACGTATCGGAAGAACATTTTGCCCATGGCGAACAACAGCCGAGTCCAGACACCCCAGTAGCTTTAGAACAGCCATGTGTTCCTGTCATTGAAAGAACTGTCCCTGATATTGAGCTCGTTTTCAAGCCACATCCACAAGAGGGAGATTGTGATGCGGAGGAGGCTCGATACATTAAAACTACTGCTAATGCTACAGGTACACATGTATACCAAAACAAACACAAATGAGTACATTATAATTATGTAGTCACTAATTATTGGTGATGTTTTGTCTAGCATAGGGCTAGCTCTGGGTCAGTGGAACATTTTGCCAAATTATCTACTAAACTTAAAAAATTGCACAAACCCAGATATTTTCTAACAAAATATAAATTATTTCATAAAATTTTGCCAAATCAAAATAAAATTCATTATTTGTGTTTGAAATTCGCAGTTGGCGAATTTGGCGAGTGCCAGAGCTAGCCCTGCTTACTGAACGAACCCTTGTTCTCGAAATTGTCAAGAAGCAATTGCTGCTCAAAATACACACTGTATGGTAAAATATCCGACCGTTACTTCCCTATTGTTAGGGTTAGGGTTAGTTCCCTCTTTATGTATGTATGTAACAATATAATTGGGGGAGGGAGGGGGGTATTATATCGAGTACGACTGTTCAACAAAAATAATATAAAATAGTTTCTGATGGGTTCCTATGATCACAAGGGGGGACCAGACAACTCGGACCAGGGGACAACTCGGGGCCCCATGGCCGAGTTATTAGACTGATAGACGGGGCATGCTGTGACACATTATATGCATGTTAAGTATGATAGTTGGCCATGTCGTAGTGTCGAAGTATTGTACTATAGTAATAATAATGCATTATACTGATAGATACCGCTAACTATATGGTCACCATTAAGAATGACAATTGTGTATGTCGTAGGCGCATATCGTAGTGTCGGATGGGTTTCTAGAAGTATTGTACTATAGAAATAACGCAAAAGACATCATTTGCCTAATTCCCACATTTATTACATTAAATACATGCGCACATATGTACGCAAAAAAACCAACAGAACACATATACATAAATAGTTATAATAAAGAAATAAAACACCAATCACCAAAAGAACATAGAAATAAAACGTCCAACAAAAGATAAAAGTCAGTGTTGTTACAACGATAAATAACTTTTGCATGTTTTTTTCTGGGATCATCTCCAATGTTTAGGTCACCGACTGTAGAACAAAAACAAATTATTCGAACAGTGGAAACTATCTTCAAAGATAAATGGATCAGCAATTTATCAATTTAACAAAAAACAAATTCTTTTATTTTTGTGAGAATACTTTAATTTAAAAAACAACACTTGTTCAACAATAGACAAGATTGTCCATGTGCCGAGTTGTTTCTGGACTCTGGGCCGAGCTGTCTCGACGTGGGCCGAGTTGTCTGGGCTGAGTTGTCCTCCAGGCCGAGTTGTCTGGCATTCATCACAAGGCACGGAACTGAAAAAGTATTGCCCATGAAATTTTAAATCCTATGGCCTGGACATGATCTGTTATATTAGTATGACAAATTGTACATTGAAAAGTTATTTGTTATGAACAGCTAAAATGCAGCATTTTTTAAACAGTGCATTTTTAAATCAACAGTCCCCATGGCAGTCGAGTTTAAAACAAATTATGGAACCCCTGATTAGATATTGTGAAAATGAAAAAACCAAAAAAACACCCAAATGATTAGTTTAAATTTGCACAAATTAATTAGACTATAAAATTTATATCAATACAAGTGATCTAGAAGTACATGCAGAAGTTAAACTGCCTTTGATTTTCTAACATCACCATTTGCTTTCAGATTAAAATGTCAACAGCAAAGATTAGTCCCCAGTCCACAAAATAATTTTTGAGCTTAGCCTTTTTAATATACTTTCTCACAAGACAAGATAGCACATACCACAAGTTGATGTACTGTACATATTGTGGAGCACTGATTGGGATGGAAAATGGCCCATAAAATCCAGTATTTAAAATTTAATTTGTTTGTATTATACATATAATGTACATATACATATATTATATGTGTATATATAATCTATTTTCATTTTTCGTTTTTCAGTGGACCACTTATCAAAATACCTTGCTATTCGTCTATCGCTGGAATTACATAATTCAGATGATGGTAAGAAGCATTCAATTATATATCTACATACTCGTACATTACTTTATTTTTTTTTCTGAAAAAATAGAACATATATCAGTGTTCGAAATAAGTACTTACGAGTACGTTTGTCCTGACAAGTGCAAATCTGCTCGGACAAGCAAAATGTACCTCAATGGTTGTCCATTGGACAAGTAAAAGTATCCAATGCATTTTCATTTTGAGCAGTCAGAAACATCGTCCTTGTACTTGAATAAAACAAACCACTTATTTGGACAAGGGAAAATATTGGTGGACAAGTAGATTTCTATATATATATACTTGTTTGGTGGTATAGTAAAAAATTCTGCTGATTTCTGTCACTGTATATGGATGCATACATTTTGGTTAATTATTACTGAGATCAAAATAGGCAGAAATCCTGCCAGCTTTTGGGTCCTGCAAAAAACCTGGCCCGACTTATGGAGATGTTGATTGGCAAAAATTGGTCGTGACGGCAGTATTTTAACCCCTGTATTATTATACGTCATTACTATTAATAATATAATTATTAATATATAGTATTAATCTAAACTTCTGAATGTAATTTTAATATTTTATTTTGTTAATTATGATCTGTTTCCAAGGATATATATCGGGCTTGTTTAATTATGTTTTTGTAAATTGTAATCAGTCTGTCAGCATAATGTCATTTTCCAAGAATGAAAAGTTGCAGAATGTTCAGTTGTTTCATGAAAAATTATGGAAAATTATTTTAAAAACTAAATGGTATATTTTCAGAAGCTGAACATGACGTATATGCAATCTACATTGCCACTGCCCCAGGTAGCTACGTGCCCTTAAATGGTGACATGACCTTGGAACAGGTCAACGAGCGGTACTGGAAGATCAACAGACCCCTGGAAATGTTTTATTTGCAGGTCAAATCAGGGGACGCAACTGCACAGAAATAAACAACACTATTTCGTGAAATGTATTTTTACACTTTGTTATGATCATATGATGAGCGGAACTATTGGGCATTTCAGTATGGATGACATTGTATTGATGTATTTAGTTAATCATGTCGTGTTCATTAGATACATATTTTCATTGCTTGTCTGAGGTGGATTATGCTGTGGTAAAGAGCTGATGAATCCATTAATGAATTTATAACATTGTCAGTCTTTACCAGGAAAGATGAGTGATCATTCACACTTCCCTCCATGCTCGCCTGGAAAGTAGTAAAAAGTTTATCGCCATACAATAAATAAAGAATAATACATGAGTGGGCATTAGATACCATTTATCTCACAACAAGTTGTTTTAAAATGTATCTAACGAGAAAAAGCGAGTTTAATACGTTTTTAAACGAGTTATGAGATAAATTGTATCTAACGGACACAAATGTATTATTCTATTTCTTACATATCCTCAAAAACCAGGTTTTAATCAAATTTTAACATCTTTATCGACTAAACAATATTTACAACCCTTTGCACTTATAGCTGCCTTACGCGTCACAGACACATGATTGCCAGGTTAACTATACTTCACAGTGCAATCGATTTCCACCGTGCTGTTTTTTTATTGGACGTATGGCATTAGTGACCTGGTCATCACCTAAGAGCAGCCAGTCATATGTCTTGAAAGTGTTAACACATGTACGTGTGCAAACAACTATGTGTTACCAAAAATAACACATGGTGTTCTCACTTTTATTTGAAACTGCATGTGATTGCTCACCTAGAACTATTTTAGGAGAGATCTACAGCTCACCTTGATTTTGATCATGGCGAAGACTGCATGGTGCTATATTATAACTCATGAAAATTACATCAGTTAAAACAAAGAAGTTGGCTGTTGTTGTGACACTCCTATTTGGTAGTAAATTCCTCCAGAGCACCATTGAAATGAAATGAGGCGAAGAGAATAGGTAATATAGAACATCTACTGTACTTAATGGCAACACAAATGGCAATAATATGTGGATTGATTGATGTTTGTTTACAATACAACTTCTGTACCAGTTTGTTTTCTTTTCTTGTATGTAATAATTACTTTCTATTGGTATTTGACAATGCATGGATTTTAACAGATACAAATGTTTTTTTGATATTTTAAAAATATATTTGTCACTGATGAAAGTAATCCGTAAGCAGTTATTGTGCCAATATAACCGACATTTTTTTACATGAAATATTACATGGATCGAAATTAATCATTTGTGTCCCACAGCAAATTTAAAAAAGAATTGTTATGGTTGAAATGGCCCACCGACAGCAATTATGAGCCTGCCTATGGCAATTAAAAAAAAAAAAAGTGATATTTACAGCAAATAAACATGACTAAAAGGTTATACTGTATTTCAAATGTGTAAAATGTTAAATATTGACAGATAATGCACACCAAATGTAAACATTTTGTGGATGCTCCACCTATTTTTCAGTGATAGCAATTGCCGTTGGTACTGTCGTTAAATTTGAGCCCTGTATTTGATGCAAAATGTAATTTTCTTATAGAGATGAGACATACGTTACCTGACAGTTATTGTCTCCATATTGCTATTTACCGGTAGGATGTGGGGAGACTCTGTTGCTTACTTTATTAGTTGACTAAAATAGTCTACACCTTGCTATTTAGGATGTGGAGACTATTAATTGACTAAAATAGTCTGACGTTCTGTATATATATTACATAGGAAGTATAAATTATTTCAGCTCTTATATTATGTTTTCATTGCAATTTCATGGTATTTGTTTTATTTTTATTCCGATTCCAGACACTGTTTTGTGTAACAATTAGTCCGTAAAACAAAACAACAACAAAACATGTCTGGCCTAAACTGAGAATTATGTTATCCATAGGTTTTTGTTTTCTATCCATATTGTGGATTTTTTTTTTTTTTTTACTTAATTAATTGCTTTACTGTTGATGTGTAATGCAATTTTAACCAGTTTGGTTGAATTACCTCCCTTTAGTTAATTCAGCTGGGTTATGAGGGTGGGTGTGATTTTTGTTTGTAATATCTGTATATTTAAATTTTTGTTACATTCATTACAATTTAAAGCTATCCCATTGGGCCAGCCATAGCAATGAGAGTTTGTTCATTTTTAGATGAATGTAAAAATAATGTGTTGTCAGGGAACATCTTATCTGATGATGTCACTTTATATTTTAAAATAACTGTGAGTGCGTTCTGTATTGTGATGGGTTAATTACATTCTTTTACTGGGATCAAATAGACAATAACACCTGGAAAGTTAATGACGTCGTTAGCAATTGGAACAGGTGAAGTTGATGATTCAAGGGTCTACAGTTAGATTGTAGCCTGATATTTTTTTCAAGAAATACTAAATATACAGTTAGTTCCATAGAAAAACGATTCAGTTTACAATGGACATAACCATATGGAGTTTTTAGATTTGAGGGTGTTATTGTCTATTTGATCCCACAAATGTAATTTTTGACCGAAGGCATTAGCCTGAGGTCAAAAATGAAACATTTGTGGGTTATCTCCTAATTATTACGTTGTCTTATTGAGCATTATTGTGTAAGATTTTTTTTTTTTAATTCAAAATAAAATATAGAATTTTAATGTTATTATTAGGAAGTTTGTTTCAAATTTAATTATAAATATTGTCCGTTATTTTTTTCACATTGATAAAGGTATGGGGAAAAAAAAATCATCCACAAACTTATGTGTGAATGGCATCACTGATTGACAGAGTTTGTGGATAATGTTTTTTTTCTTCACACCCTGATGAATGTAAGAGAATTAATTTTATGTTACGAATACAGTGAAACCTCTCAAAACTTGACCCTCTGTAAACTGGAATTCCTCCAAAACCTAACATTTTTCGCAGTCCTTTTTTTAAAAATCATTACAGAAAATAACCTCTCTAAAAAAACTGGACAGTTAACTTGGTCCGGTTTAGAGGGGTTTCACTATACTGTATTCTACTAGACTTAGATTGAATGGAGGTGAAAACATGAATTTGATAGGTTTAATCGTCTGTTCAGTTTTCATACAAAGAATAGATTTTTTTATAACTAAAATTTTGAAGTTTGTGACATTTGTACTCTTATGTTTGTGTGGTAGATAATCATGCTTCCAGATTTCTAAGTTGTAATGTATGCATGTCGATACCAAATTAACCATTTTCAAACAAACTTGTTTATATTTCATGATTTTTGAAAATGTATTAATTGTTTAGTTCTTTTAAAAGGACCATTTTTTTTAAAAAGAAAAGTTTTTGTAAAGTTATCTCTCTTTATTTATAATTATTACTTTGAAGTTCGTTTAAATGTATTACTGACAATTATATACGTTTGTTTTATTGAACAGCACCACCTGAGCACATTGATTAATAATCATCAGGTATTACATTTGGTAAAACGACAAAGTCTTCAAGAATGTCCTTCTAGACTAGATGTAGCTTAGACCAAGAAAAAATAAAATTGTGTATGTACTTTCTCATAGACAGGACAGAACATACCATTATCTTTGATATAGAAGGGGGAATTAGTTGGTGAGAAAAAAAAGCCTGTTATGGATCCATTAAATGCAATTGATCCTAATTCCTATGACCTATTGCATCTCCGGCAATCATTGTTATCCCACTGGGCTACATTTCACTCTTGTGTTTTTGATGTCACAGTTATAATTGATATAATGATTAAAAAATATTTAATACATTACCAGCATCAATACATTTACAGTGAAACTCATCTTAAGTGGACCCTCAGTAAGCTGGAATTCCCTCAAAAACAGATGTTTTTCACGGTCCCTTTATTAATATCAGTCCAGAACAGAACCTCTCTTTACTGGGTACCCCTTGAAACTGGACATTTTACTTGGTTCCTTCGCTGTCCAGTTTAGAAAGGTTTCACTGTATATTGTACTGATAATTTGATAGTCAGTTATGTAATCATGAATGTTAATTAGCCCTTTTTCTTTCTCTTTGCCAGTTGTATAAATATATTTGGTATTTAAAGATGTACATGACTCATTAATTAATTAATATTTCACTATATAATCACGGTCGTCATTGGACATTACATTACTGTACATGGTGCTCTGTTGTTTTACTTCCTGCATTAAGGAAATATGTGCATGTTGTACATTGTTTGTAGCAAGTGCTTTTTCTTACATCATTTATGTTGTAAATACATAATGAATATGCTGGTGTATTTATGTTGTTTGCGTATGCTAGTATATTTATGATGATAAAATACTAAATGTGAAAACTGTTTTTTGTTTTTTTCTGTGGTTTTTCTTTTTTAATGAATCATCAGCTGCTATTGGATGTCTGACATTTGGTAACTGTGATATAGGGCTGAATTTACGAAACCTGTTTTTCTTAAACACAGTTTTTAAACATAGTATGTTGTTACACGTGTGTAAGTCTAAAATCAGCTTTGTAAATTCTTTAGAGTAAACTCTACATTTTTTTGGTTGCATAAATGAATATTGTATCTACACTTTCCACATATACAGGGCAGCACATACCACATCTTTTGAAATTCTAGTCATGGAAAAAAACCCGAAGAGAAAAAAAAAGAAAGAAAGAAATGTTTTATTTAACGACGCACTCATCACATTTTATTTACGGTGATATGGCGTCAGACATATGGTTAAGGACCACACAGATTTTGAGAGGAAACCCGCTGTCGCCACTACATAGGCTACTCTTTCCGATTGGCAGCAAAGGATCTTTTATTTGTGCTTCCCACAGGCAGGATAGCACAAACCATGGCCTTTGTTGAACCAGTTATTGATCACTGGTCAGTGCAAGTGGTTTACACCTACCCATTGATCCTTGCGGAGCACTCACTCAGGGTTTGGAGTCGGTATCTGAATTAAAAATCCCATGCCTCGACTGGGATCCGAACCCAGTACCTACCAGCCTGTAGACAGATGGCCTAACCACGACGCCACCGAGGCCGGATCCACGGAGAGATTCTATCCTACGACCCATTCATCACAGGCAAGTACTCTGTCGACTAAGCTAAATCCCGCACTCGAATATGTGAATGAATGACCAGTTTCGGCATCGGAATCTGTTCATAAAGTTAACCACAAAAGCCCGATATTAAATTATTTAAAAGGGGTAACACCACACCGGTTGTCATTGTTTTCTTACCCCTTTGTGGGCTTTGTTATTTTTCCGGTTAACTGGTCATGAGTATAGCGAGTATATATAATACTGTAACATAAATCACACATAGTGCGTTGTTTTGTCTTTCAACGGGATAAAGTGACATGCATAGTAACTCCAACCATGCATACGCCGTATAAAGACATAACAATCACAATTATGTTAAGGGCAGATCGACATTGATCAGAAGGGAGTGGAATGCCGTCCAGCGGGCACCGATCGGACGGTTAAACGTTACTGTTTGTTGTTTTAACGACACCACTAGAGCACATTGATTTGTTAAAAATTCGGTAATTTTGACAGTCTTGGAGATGAAAACCCGCTACATTTTTTCATGGGTAGCAAGAAATAGTCATATGCACTATCTCACAGACAAGATAGCACATACCACGGCCGATGGTATATCACTCAGGATGCACTGGCTGAGAAATAACCCAATAGATCCACATGCGGGGATCGATCCTTTACCGATCTCTGCATCAGTCGAGCACTTAATTTACCACTGGACTACGTCTCGCCCTCCGTTCGGAAGGCCATTGGGCTATTTCTCGTTCCAGCCAGTGCACCACGACTGGTATATCAAAGGCCGTCTGTGAAATGGTGCATATAAAAGATCCCTTGCTGCTAATCGAAAAGAGTATCCCATGAAGTGGCGATAACGGGTTTCCTCTCTCAATACCTGTGTGGTCCGTAACCACATGTCTGACGCCATGTAACCGTAAATATAATGTGTTGAGTGCGTCGTTAAATAAGCCATTTCTTTCTTTCCGTTCGAACGGGAATGTTTCCCCACTGACAGAATTAATAAGGGACTGGGTTAAACTCCGCCAGAACCTCTCTCTCCCTACACCGATGTCTGTTTTTCGCTTGAATGATGTTGGTAGTTTGATAGATCGCAGGTTTTGTTTTTTTGTCCATGAAAATATATGAACCACAACAACCATATCCGACAAAACTTCTTTCCACTTGGAGTCTGTTGAAACAATCTTTTTATTTTTACCTTATTACTAATAACATGTGGAGGGTTTTCGCGTGGGCTGCATTCTCTATACAATGCGCCGTTTGTCGCCTGGATCAAGATTAAGAACTAATCCAAGGATATATAATTTCCAGCGAATAATATACAGGGTGGACATGGTATATACCTAGAACTATTCCGTGGCAAACCAGTCTAGTGCCACGGTATGGCCACTGTCGACAAACATGGAGAGGTAAACACAGAGGACCGAATTTACAAAGCCTGTTTAATGTCGCGTATAACTACATACATTTACAATGTTTAAACACATACGTTTATGAAAAACGGGCTTCGTAAATTCGGGCCATATAATATTAGTTTTGTTTTCCTATTTATATATGTTTGTGGAATGGTTTTATACGCACCGTTTACAGGTTACTTATGGCTATGATTATGTTTATGATCTATCTTACGTTCAGTGATATATGTTAAAACATCGATTTTATTTAGTATTTAGTATTTAGTCTTGATAGTTTATTGGTGTCTGTAAATTTATATTTATATTATCTGTCTGTCTGTCTAACTGATTGCATGTCTGTCTATCTATCTACCTAACAATATGTAGACCACTTTCTGTCTATGCATCTATATATCTATCTATTTATACTATACTGACGAACATACACATATATTTATCTCTGCCTACCTACCTACCTACCTGTCTGTCTGTCTGTCTGTCTAGATCTGTCTGTCTGTCTATATGTATGTCTGTCTGTCTGACTAGATCTGTCCGTCTATCACAAGTTGGGTACCCAAAAGAAACAAACCTCAAACTCAGGAGCCATTTCTTACATATTTAATAACAACAAAACTCTCCCTAAATAGAAGTAATAAATATATAATTCATTCATTCATTAAAATGTTATAGTTTTGCACCACTTAACACATTTCACAGTTCGCCATCACCGTTCAGCACAATCACCGTCGTCATCACCGTTTTGGTCGCTTATTATCAGTCACTGATCATATCCTCATCATCACCATTACTGGACTTAACATCACCATCATAATCATCATGATCACCATCGGTTCCTAATCGCCATCATCATCATGATTATTCACTGGTCACATCATCACTTCATTCTTCACCATGAACATCATCCTTGTCACCAGCTACTTATAAACACACACTGAAATACAATATACAATAATCAATCTACCGTCACGTCTTGTCTACGTCAACATTTCACATGTGCAACTATTATTCCCATTAAACAATGTCCGTATTAAACAAGTAACATACTTTTCAAATACATCACAATTCATTTAACATTTCTTTAACAGTGACATTTACATACAACTACTAATGCATTTATACAACACTGTATACATTACAACACAAATTCAATAAACTAAAATATATTCTACTTAGGTTGTCACCAACCCAGTTTACACAGTTCGAAATATTTAACAATATATCCACACGGTTTTTCAAGCTATGACTCATAGCTGCAATTTATACTTTTAATTACCAAAGTATTTGACACTATCTATCTACATGTCTATCTATCGGTCTGTCTGTCTGTCTGTCTATCTATCTATCTGTCTATCTGTCTGACTGTTTATATTTGTCTGTCAGTCTGTCTGTCTACCAATCTGTAGATCATTTATTTTTTAATCTATGCACTTATATAATTTTTCTATAATTGAGAGCGAAATCCATTTTATATGTAAATATTCCATACTGGAAACTACACATAATAAACTTTTTTGATACGTAGAAGTAGAACATAAACATTTGAAATCATTGAGTAATACAGACAAATTAAAAGTTATTATTGAATATAAACCAAAAACCATGCTGCGGATATAAACGAGAGAGAGAGAGAGAGAGAGAGAGAGAGAGAGAGAGAGAGAGAGAGAGAGAGAGAGAGAGAGAGAGAGAGAGAGAGAGAGAGAGTCAGAGACAGAGAGACAGAGAGATGAAGAAAGGAAGGAAGGAAGGAAGGAGAAAGTGAGATTAGACGGATAAATAAAACGAAGAGAGATTAGCGTTAGACGATGTTTATGTTTGTGTGTTGTATTACTTGCAGCGTATACCGTTTCGAGTTCTTTTCCCTGATTATTTCATGGTGCGGGGACGCCTGGACTCCCAGACAGAGGTAAGAAGATTTCATTTTCATAATCCTACAGCGGCTGAACAAAGGGCAATTGTTAACCATGGCAGAGGAGCACTCCATCGTTTGTGTAGATAGTTGTATACTCGTGTGACCACTCAATGCGGTTATTAAAGACATTTCGTGAATACGATTTATTTGTAAACGAGGATCAATCGGTACATAGATTTTTGTCTGATTCAGAATTATGCGTGTATACACTTCACGTGTATCACACCCGAAACAATATGATGGCACTAATAAACATACTTGAGAAGTTGTTTAACGCTGTAAAGGCAAATTAATGAATACCTGTTTCGACGTGTTGACAAGGATATTAGTTTTAATAAAAATATCAGTACTCAAAATATACAATATATAACAATATACAATGTATATATAATAATGGGGAAAACATGTTTCCATCAAGTCGTGGATATTATTTTCTTCATATAGTTATTTTTGACAGGGTCAAATTATTAGTAGTCGAAATTATAGAATAACTGATTTAACAACGTGTTAAATTATTTTCCCCTTTTCCAATCCTTTTGACATGGTTACAAACAAAATGAATGAAATATTTTGTTTACCATAGTAACCAATTTAGCAGTCCCTCACAATCAGGGGCGGATTCAAGGGAAGGCCTATATACTCTTCTAAAAAGGTATGGTGAACCTGAAATATTAATGTTAATATCAACTATTAGACCGAACATACGTTTTGACCACAGACATCCTAGTAAAGAACGTTCAGGTCTGTTTTTCAACACAGAAACACATTCCATAGTCTACACATGCATCACACAGTTGCCACGTACCCGTGCGTGGGGTGTCATTCTCGATGTTGACAATTTCCAGGAAGGTCCATTAATCACTGTGGAACATTATTTCTGTCAATATTTTTCATTCTGTTGATCATAGATTTGTTATTGTTTTGTTTTTAGTCATTTTTATTGTTTGAATTTGCGATTTACCGTCAACCTTCAAATTTCAATTCTGAGCCCAATTGTCCTTCAAGATCTTTGGTGGTCATAAAACCTACTGTCATACTGAACTACCGATTGTAATGTTTGCCCAATTAATTCACTATTATCATATAACCATTCCCCACAGCTAATATACCTTACAATTTTGGCAATTGTAAATTATTATTAGAGTTCCCCTACTTTTTTGAAGAGTATATATATATATTTGTTTCTTGTAGGCTCAATAGTCTAGGCCCAACAAATTTAACACACTCTGAACAACAAAACTGTAATACGTGATCAAGGCTCCGTTTTACATAATGATCTCAATATAGTTCAGGGCCGTAACTAGGATGTGTGTGTGTGTGTGTGCGTGTGTGTGTGTGTGTGAGTGTGTGTGTGTGTGTGTGATGAATTCTTTGAACGAACGAGCATGGAAGGTGCAAGATACTAGGGTGTCCGGGGGGATAGCGCCCCCCCCCCCCCGGAAATTTTGAAATCTAGAGGCTCTAAAATACCATTGTTCAGCCATTTCAGGGAAGTTACATACTTTTATCATCAGTATCAATAACCAGTAATTTTTGTTAAAAAAAAAAATTTTGGGGGGGGGGGAGGCGGGTTGGCCTGTAGGTCTGTACTTAAGGTGATCTTAGCACTAAGATGGCTTTGTAACTCTGCACAATGTAGAGTATAATAGTGGTTGATTCCATGAATCTCTATCTAGTGCCTCGTCTATAGGAGGACAGCATTTAGGAATCCCCTTAGAATTATACTAAATCAACTTTGTTTTCTTATATATTTCATCACAAATCATAAACACTCGTCGATGTAGCCTAGTCGAAAACCGCGTATTTTAAATACAATTTGCCACAGTACATACACGGCCTTTTGTGTACGATAGTCGAGAGGCAGTACTTGATATAGGGGAGACTACCGAGTCTATCGAGAACGATTGATCCTGCGACCGATCGCATCTCAGACGAGTTTGACATTTGCTTTATACGCATATTAAGGAGGGATCCATAAAGTACGTACACCAGGGGGTAGAGTGGTAGAGGGGCTTCGGACATCTGATTATGCAAGTAGGAGGGGTTCGCTGACACAGCACATACATTCTGTACCGGCATCGCAAGACCTACAGTGTATATTGAATTACCGTGTAAAAAATAAGGTAAAAAACCGTAAAATTTTCAATATGTAGGATCAATGTAAGCCCGTATTCACTAATTGTATTACACCATGTATAATGTATGTAAAATGTATGTGAAAATAATGTTTAATATATAATCAAGTAAAAGTAAAGTTTGTTTTATTTAACGAAGCCACTAGAGCACATTGATTTTTGTTATCTTATCATTGGCTGTTGGGCGTCAAACATATGGTCATTCTGACACTGTTTTTTAGAGGAAACCCGCTGTCGCTACATAGGCTACTCTTTTACGACAGGCAGCAAGGGATCTTTTATTTGTGCTTCCCACAGGCAGGATAGCACAAACCATGGCCTTTGTTGAACGAGTTATGGATCACTGGCCGGTGCAAGTGGTTTACACCTACCCATTGAGCCTTGCGGAACACTCACTCAGGGTTTGGACTCGGTATCTGGATGAAAAATCCCATGCCTCGACTGGGATCCGAACCCAGTACCTACCAGCCTGTAGACTGATGGCCTAACCACGACGCCACCGAAGCTGGTTATATATAATCAAATGTGAAGCAATGATTTAAAGCCATCAACGCTGACTTTCCTCTAGAACAAAAAACATTACATACAAAGTACATGATGAGCAGCATCAATATTATTTAGAATTTAGAATAAAAATAGCGTAGACAGCCATGAAAGAGTCGCATTTATGAAAGACATGATGAAGTATATAAATATTAAATATGAAAAAGACAAAACTAAACGCTATGGTCAGACCCTGAAAACAGTGAATCGAGCTGTGGTAAACAAACCGATATGGCACCGAATTATCAACATCAAACAAAAAACACATTTCAAAACATCACAGATGCTTATGGAACTAATCTTAAAATGTTCAAGAGATCCCGGATATGTGCTGTATTCACCTCTCTCAAGGAAACTCATACGTGTTGCCAACTCTGCACCACGATGGGGAACAGCACATGAAGGAGAATAAATACAAGAAGAAGAAGAAGAGCAAGAAGAAGGAAAAACAGAAAAGAAAGACCCCCCCCCACCCCCGCCCCAAAAAGAAAAAACATCCGCCAATCCACCATAATAACCTAAAAAAAAAAAAAAAAAAAAAAAAAAAAAAAATCTAATAACTTACAAATGAAAATAATAATATAGACAAAAAAAAGGAAATAAAGTTTTTGTGTAACGACACTTCTGTATATTTTAATACTACGGTTATTGAACTTCATACATCTTCAATGGTGTTAGGGACGGTCCATAAATATCGATGTGCTTCACAATCCGAACAATTCGGAAGGGGGGGGGGGGGAGGGGGTAAAAGCCATGTTCGGATTGCTTTTCAGGTAAAACATCGGTCCATCGAAGGTCAATGTTTCTTACAATTCGAAACAAGGGGGAGGGGGTAAACGCCATGTACACATTATATCATTGTTTTTATGTTAGGATTAGGGGAGAGGGGGGGGGGGGCAAACCCAATCCTAACATTGTTAGGATTATGAAAACCATTGACATTTATGGACCGTCCCTTAGCGCCAATTTAAAATACTATATTCTACACTACCCCGTACAGTTAGTAACACCCGGTTAATATGCCGACGTATATTTCAATTGAAATATAATCCACCTATCCAGTGTCTATACGGACGATAAATCGTCAAGTCTTGGCGGACACCATACAGTATGCAATGAATGACTCTTTTTTACAGCCCTAGTTCATCAATAAGGCGTTTGTATCAATACGTGTCATAGTTAATAAAAAAAAACCCAAAGCATTCAACACACGACTGTACACAGTCTCGATCAATCATTGAGAAAATACTATTATTTGCTGTGTCGAAAGATCTCCCAATTCACAATATGTGACAATTTGTATTCAACCGGTGTATTGGTAATAATATTGACCCGGTAATGATCTCTTGCTGAACAGTTCGTGTTTCCAATAAAAAAATATGCCTTAGTTCTTGTGCTTGTTTTGGGCAATGCTATATACAAATATATACGCACTTTAATTAATATTTTTGGATCTAATTGAATTACTAGTTTATAAATATGAGCGTCTAATCGATGTCGGTTTAAACTAGACTAAGACGAGTATTCGATTGCAAATAGAAGTGTCCACTGGCAGATAAACCTTCTTTAACAGTAAAACAATCTATTATAGTTTGAAATTTATAAGGATTTTCTTTTTAAAAAGCTCTGAAATCTTTGTAAACATCATAGTATTCGATTGCAAACAGAAGTGTCCACTGGCAGATGAACCTTCTTTAACATTAAAATAATCTATTGTGGTTTGAAATTTATAAGGATTTTCTTTAAAAAAAAGCTCTGAAATATTTGTTAACATCATAGTATTTAAATTGTATCAAACCGTAACCAAGGAAGATCTTGTCGCCAAAAGCTTTGCTGTCATATGACGGTTTTAGAAGGACATTTCAGAGGAAGAAAAAGTCCTTAAAACTCAACAATATTGGGAACAATAATACTACAAATGTTCAGTGCTACGGATTATTAATATATTTGTATTAAAATATAAGTGACGAAAGAAGACATCCATTTCAGCAAATCGGTTTCAGTTTTCCAGATTTTTAACATGCACGACAACATAACACCATAGCTGATGAAAATCTCCGAATAATGGGTCTTACCACAAACGACTTTTATGTCATTGACGTCTGAAAAACCAATAAAACACAAATCAATAAAGCGCACTGATATTGCACAAAACAGCAGAAGAAAAAAAGAAAAAGAAAGAAGAAAAAAAAGAAAAAGAAAAAGAACCAAAACGAAAAAAAGAGCACACTGTTTTGGGATTGTGGGTGTTATTTAAAACGGATTTTTCGCAATATCCAGTACACAGAAACGCGGTGTAGTTTAGAAAGCAATACTGGGTAAACTGCGGCGGCAAGGATGAAAAGTTTAGAGTATCTGGTGCGTCGACCAAAGGTGACGTTCATCAAAGTGACCATGTCCAAGGCACGTCGACGGCGGGACAGTAAGCGATGGACTCACCAACACACCGCCGATTCCAGTCAGTATATGACGCACGTGGTGAGTAAATAAAAAATATTTTAATTAAAAAAAAGAAAGAAGCTTAGTCACATTTAAATGACAAATTTAATCGCAAACGTTCATCTTGCAAGTGGTCTTCCAAGAGATTAAATTGCTTCTCATTTTAATTCGTTTTCTTTCTTATATTCAACTGATGTTCAATAGATCAGGGTTGTTTGTCCTGGGCAGAAGTCGATGTTAATATCTTTGTCATGGTTAGTGGTTTGTGAAACAGAATTTGGTACCAATTTCCATTTCTTATAATAATTTCACATTGTTCGAAACACTATTGTTGGGTAATATGAAGGATTTTAAACTCGCTACCATTTCGTATCAAATACCGTTTATCTCGATCTTGAAATCATTTTCGTCTGTCTTTCGATCCCAAATTCTTCTCGGAGGTACGTGCGTTTTTAAAAACAAGTAAAATGCATTTTGTATTATTAGAAACGCTAGGATGACTAGAAACACTTGGGTCTATGAAATGGATAATCTAAACAATAAAATCTAAGTAATGTGTGATTTCAGTTATCAAACACGGTTCTAATAGTGACAAATATACGCTGTTGTGTTTAAAAACTAGTCTGTCACTTTAATATTCTACAATTGAATTTAATTTTACACATATTCAAAGAAAACCTATAAAAAAACTTCTCGAATGTAGTTTGAAATAATTTACAGCTTATAAATCTGAAGAACAAAATGGATATCACATTCAAAATCGAACAACTGCACAAAGCTAGTCAAAGGGACATTTGGACAAGGTCGTAACTACTCCGAGGAATCACGACCACGTTTTTATCTATAGAAAAACTGTCATTATCCAGGATGATGCACCATTTCTATTTTTTAGAGAGGACTGCCACTCCCATCACTGGTTTGGGGTAGGGAGGAGGGCTGAGATCGAGGATGCAAGGCAAAGTTTCATGGGGGTTCGGAAGTATGCTCCCCCGTATAATTTTGAAAACTAGATGTCCTGAAATGCAATTTCCTGCATTCTACAAGTAAAATTCATTTCTGCCTTAAGATTTACTACCAATAATATATTTTATTAATAATTATTGGGGCCTGCTTGATGAGCTGTCTGTCTAGTATCGATCACACGACTGGTATATCAAAGGCCGTGGTGTGTGCTATTCTGTCTGTGGGATGGTGCATATAAAATATCCATTGCTACTAATGGAAAAAATGTAGTGGGTTTTCTCTCTAAGACTATATGTCACAATTACCAAATGTTTGACATCCAATAGCCGATGATTAATAAATCAATGTGCTCTAGTGGTGTCGTTAAGCAAAACAAACTGCAACTTTGATATATACCAGTCATTGTGCACTGGCTGGAACAGGAAATAGCCCAATGGGCACACCGACAGGGATCGATCGCAGACCGACCGCGCATTAGTCAAACGTTTCACCACTGGGCTACATCCCACAAGACAAAGTTTATATATAACATGCAGCTTAAGCAGTATTTTGAGGAAGACTTCTAACAAAATAAAGAAAAAATATATGATACAAGATAAAGTTTATTTAAAACAACTCTAAACAAATATGTTGCCTTTTTACCTTTTAGAGCATAATATACCAGTATGTATATTACTAGGTCTAATTCAGGGTGGTTTGACCGCTAGGCTCAATGTGGTGGTTGAGTCTTTCGTCAAACACATACCGAGCGCATTCTCCACGATACACATTTAATTGCATGGTATGTGTTATCCTGTCTGCGGAAAATCGTATATTATAAGAGATCCGTCAGTGCTAAAAAAAAAAGAGAAAAAAAAGGGGGGGGGGGGGGGGGGGGAGAAAAAAAAAAGAGGAAAAGGTGGAAGGTGAAGTGGGGTGGGGGTGGGGGTGGGTAGTGGTGGAGAGAACCCGTTTAATTTGATTCAATATTAACCAAAGAGGCGACCATAAAAATTATAATTTGCTAATATATATGCCGAAGATAAACCGCCCCAAACCTTTCGGACAGTAAGCGCTCACGTTTCAATTTAAATTCGTGTAGCTTATTGTACACGTTATGAAAAGACTCCCATTTGTTGAATCACATTTAAATTCAAATGCATTTTATATATTTAATATATTTCTCCCAGTGAGTCGGGGTTGCTGGGAAACTAACAGTTCTCACGTATTTTATATAATTTCCACCCTGGAGATCGCCTACTCTACCAGTCTGTATGACGGTGATTAAGCCGTCGTAAATAGAGCTGGTAGTTACTGGGTTCGTGTCCCAGTACCGACTCCGAAACGAAACCGATACCCAAGTTAAAGTTTGTTTTGTTTAAAGAATATGCCCTCTGTTCTAGAGGTTGTTCCACCTACTCCAGCTATCGTTCCTACGGGCCTGACCACTCATAATATTTAACAAGAAAAAACAATTTTTATTCAGTATACAGGCCATAGGCCCATAATACAGTCAGAAACTGTTATACATGTTTGCGCATGTGCAGTATTTGCACAGTATACTATAGGTATATATTTAAATATTTAAGTATTTCTAAGGTTTTGCACATTATAAAGATAAAGACATACATTAAATAATACATCAAAATTTTCTGATGTCATAACGTCTATAAAGGTTTGCAATTAATTATTTTTTATAAATTTATAAATATGGTGATCTCTTAGTACATTATAACGCTTACATACAAGCAAAATATGGAGTTCATCCCCAATATATCTTAATCCATGATCCAGGAGAGAGTCTTTAAGTATAGGCTATATTATTATATCTTCCTTGGTAAAGTTACTACATCTAAATCTTGTATATATTACTTTAAGATAAACAGGGATTTCATAAGTGAGATAACGTTCTACATTTAACAATGACTTAGTAATATTTAACGTGTGTCATAGACATGGATAGAGAAGGGATCTAGCCCAGTCAGTAGAACGGTCGCCTGGGGTCCTCGAGTCGTTGGATCGTATCCCCTCCGTGGACCCATTCTATAACTGGGATTTTTTTCGTCCCAGCCAGTGCCCAACGAATAATATATTAAAGGTCATGGTATGTGCTGACCAATTTGCGGGGAAGTGCATACAAAAGATCCCTGGTACTAATAGGAAAATGAGGCAGTTTTTCTCTGAAGACTACATTGACAGGGATACTAGATAACCGAGACTTGTTCCCTGGACAGCATGGTTGAACCTTAACTGCATGGACATAAACATCAAATACATTAAAGGTCTACATTTATCAAAAACGTAATTCACTATTGTTTGGTATCTACGTATACCTTTTACAATATATATGAAGTATTAATAAAATATTTTTTTCTTTTTTTTTTACCCGTTTTTAATATATTCGCAATAAAAAGTCGCGTTTTCCCCATCGCTTGCCAAAAAGCCTCCGAACTCCAAGAGTTAAGTCACGTGACCCCGTGACGCGCTAACCGGCATAACACGAAAGCATGAGGAATGTAGGAAAAATATATTTTTAGAAACAATCGCATTTTTCATGTTCGGGCTGTACATAACGAAATCCCGAACATCGCCCGAAGACAAAAACAGATAGGCCTACCGAATTTTTTCAAAAAAATATTTTCCCCCAATTTTTTTTTTTAACATATGTACAAATGCATCGTGTTGAGGTGTATCTTTGTGCCAAATATGAACAATGTACACCTCGGCATTAACATTCAGGCTTTGTTTTTGCAACCGGGCGACGTCCGGGCTCCGGGCTGCAAATAGGCTGACCTCATTTGGTTCACCGGATCATCGTCGGTGTACTCCGGTTCAAACTGATAGGGAAGTACCCCTAACGGATTTATTCCTTCTTCCTCACCAATCGAGGTAGCATTAGAATAAACAGACAAATGCGACAAGTCCGAAATGTCCAAACTAACGTCCGATAAGAATGAGCTATTTTCCGAAGAATCATTACATGCTGTCGCTATGCTAACCTACAAATGAATGAATGGAATTCACCGGATGCAACGTCAAAAGTCAGCGTTTTACAAAAAGTCGCTTTATTAATAATTGGTGATGATGATAACTAGTTTAACGTGCCCATATACCACTAGGGTTTCGAACATGACCATCCCGAGTCCGACCTCCGATAAGATCGGTGGCCTGACTCGGGATGGAGGGGGTGGGGGGGGGGGGGGGGGGAGGGTGTTGAACATGGGCAGAATTTTGAAAATAGCAATTAGTAAAAAAGTTAATAGAATAAAAAAAAAAAAAAAAAAAGGTTACAAGCCAAAAAGAAAAAAGAATTGACTGCTCGGCCGAATATTTATATAATTTGGAGCATTTTAGGACAGTCCAAAATTAGATAAGAGAAAGAAGAGAGGATCGGACTATTTAATAATATTAAAAAAACAGAAGTAATTTCGACATAAAATTTTGAACGCAGATCTAAAAGTTTAAAGTCCGATCGATATGTCCACGCATATACATATATATATACATATATATATATATACATACATATATATATACATATATATATATATATACATACATACATATATATATATATATATATATATATATATATATATATATATATATATATATATATATATATATATATATATATACATATACATATATATATATATATATATATATTATATATATACATATATATATATATATATATATATATATATATATATATATATATATATATATATATATATATATATATATATATATATATATATATATATATATATATATATATATATATACATATATATATATATATACACGGTGACGCGTTTATTATAAAAAGAAAATATCTTTGACACGTGTAGGCTAATCTATAGGACTAATATACATGTTTCTAGTTATATTCGCGTATCTGATTGTTCAAATAACAACGGTGTCATTTCGTAACACCAAACTTTCGATATGGTGTTATGATCAAAACATTCCATATACTTGCACTTTCAACAATATTAGCTACATGTAGGGGAGTAGGCTGGGGGGGGGGTGAGGGGGACGGGTGTGTGTGTGTCGGGGTTTCGTCTGAACCCCCCTGCCATCGCTTTGGCTAGAATTTGTTTTACAGTCCATTATTATGTTATTTAATATATAAGTGTCCAGGGACAATGTAGATAAAAGGGCCCGATAGGTTCATAGTTGAACCCCCCTCCCCCCCTCCGATCCATACCACGCTACGCCCATGTACTTGTATATATGAAAGTATATGTATGTCATTTAGCTTGATCAGTTCAAGATGAGATTACCTCTTGTAAGTAATAACTTTCTGTTGTCAGCCATTGTTCCATAAATTATAATATAGTATCGGTATCATCCTTATTTACACCAAAACCGTTGACAATACACCATGTTGTACAGTATATTACCGCTATGTATACACATTATGTATATTTACTTATAGATGAGACCAAATTGTAGTCCTCTCGTTAAAATTCCACGTAGATTCAAAGTCGAAGAGAATGCTTTCTGAATAGTAATATATACAACATACATGTATCGGAATCAAAGTTTCAAGTGGCTGAAAAAAGGCAGTGCAAGACTTAGTGAAATTGTAGCTAAAACAGTTTGTCTTGATTGAATAAGCAAACAGGTTTACCCCAAAGCAGTGGAAAATCAAATTCTGGTTGACTAAAGCATTCTACAAAATGAAAAAGTATGGGAAATGTTCAGGAGTTTCGTCTGAGCAAATTTACAAAATGCAAATTCAATGACTGACACCATTAACGCATACAATATATGAACCAACAGTTAGGATAAAGTAGAACTAAAAATGATTAAAGCTTCTGCTCAGATAACCGCCATGAACAATATAGTGGAAAAGTACACATTTTGTTCTTACACCTTTTATTCCTTTACCTGGCACGGCAAGAAAATACGCGAAATAACAAGGAAAATGCCATCAAAGAGGTAGCAAGAAACTGAAAAAATAATGAGAGAAATTAATTCAAACGCATAGCTGAAATTTCAATATTGACTGAAAACCCAATCAGTGATGTCATAAACAAGTCTGGTATACTGTTTAAATACACATTATGTAAATACTGAGGGTGTAACTGGTACCAAAACCAGAAGGGAAGAAGGTAATTTCTCTGACTTTTTTGGCTTTTAACTATTCTCATGTTTTCATTTTTTGAAATCTTTCAGTTAACCACTATGTGTTTTCCCACTGTTGTGTCTTGTGTGTGTGTGTGTGTGTGTGTGTGTGTGTGTGTGTGTGTGTGTGTGTGTGTGTGTGTGTGTGTGTGTGTGTGTGTGTGTGTGTGTGTGTGTGTGTGTATGTGTGTGTGTGTGTGTGTGTGAAACATCGTCGCAGACCAAAAATTCCACTGGATTCGTATCCAGGGACAGAAATGGCCATTGAAAACGCTAGCCATAAACACAATCAACCTGAATTTGCCCACGGCTGTTCATAATGTGTAAAACGTATTACGTTCAATTTTTAAGTGGCAAAAATAGCCATATAAAATGCAAGGCACCAAAATTTAGCCCTGGATTTACCCAAACGTATTTGTGTAATGTGTGTGTGTGTGTGTTTGAAGAGAGAGAGAGAGAGAGAGAGAGAGAGAGAGAGAGAGAGAGAGAGAGAGAGAGAGAGAGCGAGAGAAAGATAGTGTGTGTGTGTGTGTGTGTGTGTGTGTGTGTGTGTGTATACATGCAATAGTAATGAGTCACACTACTACACGTTTGCGTTTTTATATAATGATGTATTACCTCAAATGTTTTATAGTAAACCTGTGCTGGTATTATTCTTATTATTTTATAACAATAATAATAATAACAACAACAACAACAACAACAACAACAACAATAATAATAATAATAATAATAATAATAGTAATTAATAATAATAATAATGTGTTTAGCAGAAATTACATTTCTATAACTGTTGCTACGTGTGTAATATTTTAAAACGTTATTTACAATTATATTTAAAATCATTTTAAAAGAGAATTAATGATTGTGTAACACTAGTGTATGCTGACCTATATGTTGGAAGTGACACAAACTTCCCCACCCATATAGATTACGAAACACCCGCAACTCAGACTTATGTTACGTGGGCAATTCTATTATCCACAAGAAAAATATTTAACATCTACTTCAGCAATGGCAGTTTACTGAAGAGAAATGTGTTGAAGTATCGGTAGGATAAAAGCGAGGGTCTTAAATGGTTGTAATACAAGTTATCAAGTGTATGTTTGTTTGGGAAACCACGGAGGTCGCACCCACCGACTTTCAACAAATAACGTCACTAAAGTATTACAAAACAGTTTTCGGTCTCGGTGGTGTAGTGGTTAGGTCATCGGACTTAAGGCTGCTAGGTACTGAGTTCGTATCCTGGTAAACTACACCGACTTATCTCACACTAAACACTAACCCTCTGTCCTGTACAGACAGCCTCGATAACTGAGGTGTGTGTGCCCAGGACAGCGTACTTGAACGCTATTTATATATAAGCATGGAAATAAGAATAAACAATCAGAAGCGACATTTAGTAACTGAACGAGACTCCTCGAAAGTAAAGTTTGTTTTATTTAACGACGCCACTAGAGCACATTGATTTTTTTTTTTTATCTTATCATCGGCTATTGGACGTCAAACATATGGTCATTCTGACACTGTTTTTTAGAGGAAACCTGCTGTCGCCACATAGGCTACTCTTTTACGACAGGAAGCAAGGGATCTTTTATTTGCGCTTCCCACAGGCAGGATAGCACAAACCATGGCCTTTGTTGAACCAGTTATGGATCACTGGTCGGTGCAAGTGGTTTACACCTACCCATTGAGCCTTGCGGAGCACTCACTCAGGGTTTGGAGTCGGTATCTGGATTAAAAATCCCATGCCTCGACTGGGATCCGAACCCAGTACCTACCAACCTGTAGACCGATGGCCTAACCACGACGCTACCGAGGCTGATGAGACTCCTCGAAGCCATTGCTTTACTTTCAGCTACTTTCTGAACATTTACATACCGTTTCTACATTAGTATTTTCCTTGGACCTGATCCAAGGTAATTAAATACGTAAAAGTTTAAAGTTTGCTTTGTTTAACAACACCATTAGAGCACATCGACTATTGGATATCAAACATTTGGTAATTCTGATACGTAGTCATCAGAGGAAACCCGCTACATGTTTTCTAATGCAGCAAGGGATCTTTTATATGCACTTTCCCACAGACAGGAACGCACATACTATGGCTTTTGACCAGTTGTGGTGCACTGGTTGAAACGAGAAAACCCCTAATCAGTTGAATGGATCAACTGAGGTGGTTCGATCATAAATACGTAAACGAAGAGTAAAGACTAACCAGAAGCGACCATAGCCCGAGTACTTTGGCTGTAAGAGAGCTAGATGGACATGTGGATGGCTATGATGCTCTCATAACCATCCAACTGTCCGTCTAGCTCTCTTACAGTACTCGGGCTAAAGCGACCAGTGATAAAAATGAGCCCACGTGTGTTAAAGTATGTGACAAACTTCCAGATATGCTTCTTCTTTCTTTGTTTCTTTTCGTGCTTTCTTTTTTCTTTTCCTTTTTGCCCAATAGTCGATATGTAGTTTGGACCTGCGGTGTCATTCATTGTTTGTTTGTTTGTTTGTTTGTTTCTTTCATCCCTTCTCTTCCACCTTTTAAAAATAATATTTTAGAGTTTTTATTATTTCCCTCAAAAACATTTAAAAATTATTTCTAAAAACCCAATTACACGATCTATTCTATTGATTTTCAGACACCTTTTAGTGAACAAAGTAAATAAAAATCTTTGGTATAGGATTTGATTGACAGACAATTCTAATTGTGGATTTAACATTAGCAATAGCACCAACTATTCCGATTGGCTCTAACTTTATTGTGTTATAAAAAGAAGAAAAAAAGTATTTGAGTTATCAACATGTTAAAACAGCATTGTCGGGAATAATGTTGTATACTTAATCATCCATAATAAATAATCTAATTTCAATCAGTTAAATGTTTGTGATTAGTTTAAACAAAACATGATTACATGTATTCATAGTTTAATAAACATTTTCAGACACAATTTGTATTACCGTACCTGACAACGGAATAAAATATGACAAACTATTAATTAAAAGGACACTTATGACTTAACATCCATTGTAACAATCGATCTAGGATGGACCCATTGGGCTATTTTTCGTTCCATCCAGTGCTCCACAACTGGTGTCATAAAGACCGTGGTATGTACTATCCTGTCTGTGGGATGGTGCATATCAAATATCCCTTGCTGCTAATCGAAAAGAGTAGCCCATGAAGTGGCGACAGCAGGTTTCCTCTCTCAATATCTGTGTGGTCCTTAACCATGATAGGTCCGACGTCATATAACCGTAAATAAAAGCTGTTGGGTGCGTCGTTAAATAAAACATTTCCTTCCTTCCTTCCATTGTAACATGATATGTTTCAGGGTAACTTTAGTATAACTTCAATCATTAAAAGGGCTGTATTAGCCAAAAAGACGTTACAATTGATTAAACTGTTTAAAATGTCCCTTTGAAATTTTGTATATCTTCTATATGTTGGTATGTACGATTGATTTTGACAGAAATATACCATTATGTCAGCTAATTGTACACTATTTCTAATAATTGTTTACCCATTGGATCAAATATTTGCCCAGGTCGAGTTGCCTTCTGGTTTACTAAGCCCCGCCACGTGGGATTTCAGATCACATGAAAGGAAGTTTAATTTTCTCTTATTGTACTGTTCTCCGGTTACTGCTTCTCTTTACTAACAAGAATAGAAACTCGTTTATGTCAGCACCCCTTTGTATTCAAGTCCGGTAAGACATGCCTGTGTAAAACCAGACGACAATTAAAAGTCAAACATGTTCTTGTTATATATACACCACAGTCGTGATTTTAATTGTACAAGAACAAAGATGCTGTACCGCAAGATAGCACACGCACGCACATGCAAAACGAGCTACACTGAACGAACAGAATATGCAAGTAGAACTCGGGTTACCACTGGTCTCAAATTGTAATGTCAGGTTGTCAGATGTACCGGTGCTTAGTTTATTAAACGTCTATTTAGTAAAGTTCCGATATAGCTGCTGCATTATTCGATGAAAAGGAATATCAAGGCCTGTGTAGAAACGATCGACTTATCATGCCCGTAGTAAATATACTGGTGTTACGTTTTGTAAAGTTCCAATATTCGATCAAAAGGAATATAATGGTATAGGAATGGTCGAATTATCATGCACGATGTCGATATACTGGTGTTCTGTTTTGTAAAGTTCCAATATTGGATCAAAGGGAATATAAAACAATATTTGGCAGCGGTAGACTCGTTAACTACCAGAACGTCACTAATGATAGGTTTAGCGCTGAAACATACACAGTGACGTACAAAATAATGTCTTGAGATTAAAATTTGACCAATCAAGGTTATAACACGCGATATCTCCTAGAAAATTATAGTACATATAGTCAAATTATAGCGCCAATTATAGCGCCAGCGATATCTCCCACAAAAGCCTTTAATGGATGATAATCTGTTTTATAAAGTTTCAAAATTCGATCAAAATGAATATACCAAACCAAGGAAAGATAAGATAGTCACACGGTGAAGGTCTTGTTTAATTAATACGTGTGTGAAAATATTGTGGAATGATGAATTTTGTTAAGGAAATCTACAGAAGGAACAGGAGTGATGTAATGCTTACTAAATGTAGAGCAATTGTTGTCTTGAAAACGACAAAGAGCAAGGTAAATGACAACGAAATCTTTATTGGCAAGAACAAACGCCAAATGTGACATTGTTTGTAACCTCTCATCGAACAGTATTTAACGCTCGACAGCCCCCTCTTAAGCTCTATCCTAACCGGCCGCGAGTGATGCGAGCGATGTGAGCGATTATTTTAGAAATCATTGATTTCCATTGCCGCATCCTAACTGCACGCGCGCGACGCGACAGATTTATATGTCGCGTCGCACGCGTGCGGTTAGGATGCAGCAATTGAAATCAATGATTTCTAAAATAATCGCTCGCATCGCTCGCGTCGCTCGCGTCCGGTTAGAGCTTTAACCTTTCTTGTCACCGTGACATAATTTCAACAAACAAGCATTGCTAGATTTTCTGTTTGTATATATATATATATACAATGGCATATATATATATATATATATATATATATATATATATATATATATATATATATATACAAACAGAAAATCTAGCAATGCTTGTTTGTTGAAATTATGTCACGGTGACAAGAAAGGTTAAAGCTCTAACCGGACGCGAGCGACGCGAGCGATGCGAGCGATTATTTTAGATATATATATATATATATATTGTTTTCTATACTCATTTATAAATTCAAGATCAAAATCAACTGTTTTAAGAGCACTTGTCATGACTGGCTTCATTTTACTTTATGAATAAAAATTAGATTATTTGTTTTGAAAAGCTACGTACCCCCCCCCCCCCCCCCCCCCCGCATAGCGTTTTGAAACGCATCCCACGATTTACCTTCCCGTCCCTTTTTGAACTGTTGAACGACCCCCGATATTAACAGCTACTGTGATAATTTTATTAAAATCGGCTTGATTTATAAATACTACTTTCACAGCAACCAGTTCACTGATGATTTTGTTTCAGACTCGAGTACCGCCCATCGTGAGATTCCGTCGTTACGTCAGACTGACACTGATCTGTATCAGACTTTTCAAGACCAGCTATAAAAGGTAAGGACCGTTGTCACGTGGTATTTTGACCCCCGTAGAATACTTTTTTTTAAATCTTTTTATCCCACCGCCACCTTCTCTTTCGCTCGTTTAACTTCCATCTCATCTCTTCCCGGTCTGACAACTCCTCCTATCTTTCAACTTCTTTCTCTGTCCACCTCCTCATTCCAGTCCTTGTCTATCCAACCGCGACAGGTGCTTGTCTCTTGTGGCTATCTGTACAACACACATGCCATTTCCCATCAGATTTAGAATACTGACCCTTATGCCGTAGAAAAATGAATTTAACTATCGAATAATGACCGGGGGTCAGTATTCTACGGGAACAAAATACCACGTTACACTGTTTTCCATGTGCGCGAATTTTGGCGAGGCGTGGGCAACAAACAAGACAAATCTATATTTTCAACTAGTTCTGCTTCGTGTATATATATCGTGTTTAAAACTTATCTTTCAATACTTGCAATATTATGAATCACACATTATATCTTTTACGATTTTAGGTTGTAGTTTTTGTGAATCATATTGAATATTAAAACCTAACGATGGGTTAAACAGTAAATCTGTGAAAATGTTAGATTATGGATTTTGAGAAGCATACTGAATATTAAAACGCCGACAACTGGTTGAATATATTTAGGCCCTAGCGCATCTGTTATGATGTTAGGTTGCAGATTTTGTGAATATTAAAAACTGGCAATTGGCTAAATTGCAGCATGAACAAAAGGATATAGGTGTGTATGAATCTCACTATCTTTCTACACACACACGTCAAATCTGAATATCTGACCCTGGAAGAGGCACTGGACTCTCCACTTTTTTGGTTTACCCAAGTAAGCCTATGATAGAAAAGATATCTTAAATGTACCACAATGCAATTCAGAAGCTTAATACTTTTTTCATCATTACAGAGCCGTAGGAGGGGCAAGAGGGGAAGGGTCAGAAAATGTTTTATTTAACGACGCACTCGACACATTTTTTAAATTTACGGCTATATGGCGTCAGACATAATATGGTTAAGGACCACTCAGATATTGAGAAAGGAAACCCGCTGTCGCCACTTCATGGGCTACTCTTTTCGATTAGCAGCAAGGGATTGTTTATATGCACCATCCCACAGACAGGGTAGTACATACCACGGCCTTTGTTACACCAGTTGTGGAGCACTGGCTGGAACGAGAAATAGCCCAATGCGTCCACCGACGGGGATCGATCCTAGACCGACCGCGCATCAAGCGAACGCTTTACCACTGGGCTACATCCTGCCCCGGAAGGGTCAGTTGCATGTTTTGAAAAAATATGAAAAAGTTGATTTTTTTTCCACCTTCGATCCATTTATTGCCGTCTGTTTTTCAGTCTGAAGGATTCCGGCGAGGAGTTTCTGTCGGTGTTGCAGGTATCAGAGGAATATGGCGCCGTCATTGACCGGAGAGGGCTCATATTCGATCCCAAACACTTTAAAGCCAACACCGAGGTAAGCAGACTCAAAACAGTTGACAAAATACTAAAGCTCAAGACAATGAGAATATTATGCTATAATTTTCCACAGACAGTTTCAATTATTATGAATTTTAAGTGTGATTAAAGGGACATACTCTAGTTTTTAAACACTAAGGCATATGGTTGACTATTGTATCCGGTTTTGATAACTGAAATCATACTTTACTTAGATTGTGTTTTTGGTCATCCTGGTGTTTTAATATCACAAAATGCATTTCTCATATTTTTAAAAACGCACGTGCGTCTGAGAAGTAACAGTTATGGAGTCGAGTGTTAGTCTATTTTTAGAGGGTATTTCACCATTTTTAAAGTCACAGTCTCATGTTTTACTCAGTTGCAACGTTATCCAAATGTGTTACAGGTTTGTAGATAAACTAAACTTATTGTTAACTTTCACAGGCTGAAACTAGGGTCTGTCCCTTTAATTATTAACTAACACATATTAGTGACTTTTTTTTTAATTCTAGGCCACAATTGACATATTGTGTCATTAAACAGATTCAAACGTGCAATAAATGTAACTGAACTGTCCCTCCATATTTTATTATGGAAACAGAAGTCAACAGATACTGCACTGTCGACTGAGCATGGGTAAAAGCAACCTAAACAACACAGGGAAATAGACGTTTTCAAAACAGTTCAGGCCTAATTCACAAAAGTTTTTTAGGCTCTGTTAGACAACACAGCATCCTATTTGCAAGTCTTTTAGGGTGTATACTACCAAATCAAATCCCATAGACGACAATAGTAACATATGTGGCTAAAACTCCTACCTGCAACGTATCAACCGACATAAACGCCACGGATATAAATACTACCACCCCTTACACTTAAAGTGAATCAGAAAAAAATGGGGGTCAAGCTGCTCGTTTCTGAGATAACGGGTAGCGTCTATGACTACCCTAGTTTCGCACAAAATTCGAGTACTTTTTTTTACAGGTACCCCATACATGTTTCAAGCACAAGGCTACTTGACACATTGGTACTAGATGAAATAAAATTGCACATTTTTTTTTACCCAGATGAAACTATTATTTTTTACAACCAACACACTCACATTTATAACCAATCACAGGACTTGTGGTGTTCACTTCTCTATCAAAAGTTCGGTGCACCTCGCACTTTGACCCAGCCGGAAGTTATTTGGTTTAGTACTACCTATAGCATTGCACTGCTTACTTACTTGTTATTACTACTATTAGTTATGTGTATGCTGTTATCGTCCGTCATCTTGCTTTACATGAACGTATCTGTTTTGGATTTGCGAGGAAAGGTCCTAATATAGGCTTAAGCCTGTCAACAAATCCTACCGCCATAAAAAAATAGACGAAATAAATATTATTAAAGTAAATTACACTTTGCTAATTCATGTTATTCGTTCTAGGAAAATAACCATATGTTTGACGTCCAATAGCCGATGATAAGATAAAAATCAATGAGCTCTAGAGGTGTCGTTAAATAAAACAAACTTTACTCTTTTTTTCGTTCTAGGAAAGACTTGGACAAGAAGCCAGACGATTGTTACAAATGGACCCAAGGGAGAGAACTGAGACTGACTTACAATACGTAAATGTTATCTTCCCTGTTACCTTATTCACGTTCATGCTTTAATAAATTATTGAGTGGTTAGGCCATCGAACACAATGCTGGTAGGTACAGGGTTCGAAGCTTTGTACCGGATCCCACCCAGAGCGAGTTTTAACGACCCAATGGGTAGGTGTAAGACCACGACACCCTCTTACTGAGTAAACGTCAATCCATTCACATCTGTATATAGGTATAGTAACAAAAAAAGAATGTGTTTTCGAGTTTTTAAAATTATGCACAGTGTATACATAATAACAATATAAATAAATTAAAAAGCAAACAACAACTCACAAACAAACATACGTACTTGTATATAACCTGTATCTGTAGATGTATAAAATCTGCTCATATATCGGCAGCTGATCTGAGAGTTACTTTTAAGACTCTACGTACATGTATTTAAAAAGCAATTCTTTTCATTTGATTATCTTACTCTTACAGCTTGTGATAATTCTGTGCAGTATCCCGGCGTTTGCCGAGTACCCACGAAGAATGCAGCACAGGTTGTGTGAAGTTGGCTGGTATGAAACGTGAGTGTTATGAAGCCCCATCCACCCATCAATTCATCTTCTCATTCATCTTTGTATCCATCCATCCATCCATCCATCCATCCACCACAAAAATCCACCCATCCATCCATCCATCCATCCATCCATCCATCCATCCATCCATAATCCTGTTTCTATCCCTATCTCCCTCCCTCACAAATACATCCATCCATAAACCCACCCATATGTTGGACACTCTGTAACTGACGACTAAACAATATGCTATCGTATTTTTAAACGAACATTGCTCTCCATTTTCATATGATATATTGGCATATATAAGAGATGGTGTAACCGCATACAAAAACGTATTAGACAGGGGGCAGGGGAGAGGCAATTGCTCCCCAGTGCTGGAGCAAAACCTCAAATTCGCGCAAAAAGTATAGAAATATTCGGGCAAAATGTGCTAACCTGAGACCTCTTTACCATGTATTTTTATCACTGTACCCTGAAAATGAGTTGTAATCCATGTAAAAATCAGTAGTGATTCGTTTGCAACCGTATATAGCTGTTCGGTAGTGATGCTAATATGACTAAATGATTTTCCCCCCAGATTCGGTCATTTTCATTTAATTCCGGCAAAAATGGGTGCGCGTACGTCCATGACCACATATCATTTTAGTATGAATATTATAGGTAATTCATCCTTCTGTTTTCACGTCATATTACACAGTTGAGTGTGTCCATATATTAAAAGGAACACCATAGTATACTCACACACGCACGCATGCACACGCTCGTGTATGCATATGCACACGTACGCACGCACCCATGCGTATTTATACGTTTTTGTTTGTATTATGAAACTGTTTGTGTTTCAGATATGAACCAAAACGAGCTGTAATCAGAGAGGGACACCCACCACACGCATTTTACTTCATTATTTCCGGAACAGGTGAGCTAACGTTCATTACCCGCACGAACTTACTGCAGACATGACAACTTGTCAGACTAACCTTAATAAGAACAATAACACTGCTGTAAAGTGACTCATAAAAATTGCCCCAACTTACTTCGGGTTTTTTCCCCCAGCCATGATGTTTTCTGTTCCCAAGTTAAAGAGACTATCTTGAGTTTTCAGCCCTAGCAACCCCCCCTACGAAATAAACACACATCCTGAGTTTTCCTGTTTTAACAACAACTTGTTTTAAATATAATTTTATAAAGCATAATACAGATAATTACTTTTGGAATGACCGTTGGCCGAATTATTTTAAAATTCTGTTGGCCGTTGGAAGAAATAATTAAGTCGTAGGCCTACATACGAAAGTACACGTATGTTAGACAAAATCGATATTGAGATAAAACAAAACATAACGGTGTCCAGAAATTCATGGGTTCTAAACAAGAAAATGTAAGTAAACTGTAATTTCAATAATTAAAAAAATATTTTAACTGCCAAAAACTTTTTAAAATGACTACACACTTAGCATAGTCCCTTTAAATATAATTAATGAAAATGGTAAAGAAATTAAAATGACAACCAAAAGAACAAGTAAAAGGATGGGTTAGGTAGATTAACCCTTAAAGCTTTGGCTCAAAACTCGGCTAGGCCCTGGTCTTATAAAGCGTTTAGAGTCTAGACTCAATCTCTAATGACGACACACGCATACAATTTTTATAGGGTTGTCATGGCGTTAAAGTCAGACACTCTGTCATTCTAGGCTAAGACTACCAACTGCCAGCAGAAAGTTGGCCAACTGTTAGTCTGAAGGCTCTTACAACTCGATTCTCGTCGTATAACCATTAAATTGTTAATCTTAGCGCACTCGTCGTAAGTCGGGAGTTGGGGGAAAGTACAGTGCAACCGTCGAGTTGGTCAACTTTCTGCTGGCAGTTGGTAGTCTGAGTCTAGCACTAGATTCTTGAGTGTTTGAAGTTTTATAAGCACGAGACCAAATACTGGAACAACCGGCCTCGGTGGTGTGGTGGTTAATCCATAAGACTTAAGGCGGGTACGTACTGGGTTCGCATCCCGCTTCCGGCTCCAACCAGGAGCTAGTTCAATGACTCAGTGGGTAGGTGTAAGGTCACTATGGGTACACCGACTTCTCTCTCACGAATAGCTAACCCACTGTCATGGACAGACAATCAAGATAGCTGAGGTGTGTGCCCAGGACTAGGTGCTTGAACCTTAACTGGATATAAGCACGAAAATAAGTATAAACAAACAAGCAACAACAAAAACTGGAACACGCTGAATACAGTTTGACTTCAGAGCCCAATTTAAAGTTAGGGGCCTAATTCACAAAGGTCTCTTAGGCCCTGCTAGACAACAAAGCATCCTCTTTGCAAGTCTTTGCAAGTTGCGAGAGTTGTGCATTATTAGGTCCCAGAGATCGCAGACTTTAAATACAAGCTCCATATGTTTGTACTGGCGAGACTTTATCATGCTTTATTACACCTTGAATCTGGCCTACACTTTAACATGGTCTAAGCTTACAAATATTGCTTGGAAATGCAATACAAGACCATTATCATTATTATTATTTCCACCACCAACAACAGAATAAAAAGATAGTTTTTCTTAATTTGCATTTAAGAGGAAAAATAATGCTAAAATACTGTGTAAAGTTAAAGTTAAAGCTTGTGATTTTACAAAAACATCAACTACGTCTTCAAAGATCAATTATTGAACATCCCATTTGATTTCATTGTGTTCTAATTTGTTATATGGTGTTTGTTTTGTTACAGTGATTGTGACGACTCACGTGTTATATTGTGTTTGTTTTGTTACAGTGATTGTGACGACTCACGAGTTATATGGTGTTTGTTTTGTTACAGTGATTGTGACGACTCACGTGTTATATGGTGTTTGTTTTGTTACAGTGATTGTGACGACTCACGAGTTATATGGTGTTTGTTTTGTTACAGTGATTGTGACGACTCACGTGTTATATGGTGTTTGTTTTGTTACAGTGATTGTGACGACTCACGTGTTATATGGTGTTTGTTTTGTTACAGTGATTGTGACGACTCACGTGTTATATGGTGTTTGTTTTGTTACAGTGATTGTGACGACTCACGTGTTATATTGTGTTTGTTTTGTTACAGTGATTGTGACGACTCACGTGTTATATGGTGTTTGTTTTGTTACAGTGATTGTGACGACTCACGAGTTATATGGTGTTTGTTTTGTTACAGTGATTGTGACGACTCACGAGTTATATGGTGTTTGTTTTGTTACAGTGATTGTGACGACTCACGTGTTATATGGTGTTTGTTTTGTTACAGTGATTGTGACGACTCACGTGTTATATGGTGTTTGTTTTGTTACAGTGATTGTGACGACTCACGAGTTATATGGTGTTTGTTTTGTTACAGTGATTGTGACGACTCACGTGTTATATGGTGTTTGTTTTGTTACAGTGATTGTGACGACTCACGAGTTATATGGTGTTTGTTTTGTTACAGTGATTGTGACGACTCACGTGTTATATGGTGTTTGTTTTGTTACAGTGATTGTGACGACTCACGTGTTATATGGTGTTTGTTTTGTTACAGTGATTGTGACGACTCACGTGTTATATGGTGTTTGTTTTGTTACAGTGATTGTGACGACTCACGTGTTATATGGTGTTTGTTTTGTTACAGTGATTGTGACGACTCACGTGTTATATGGTGTTTGTTTTGTTACAGTGATTGTGACGACTCACGTGTTATATGGTGTTTGTTTTGTTACAGTGATTGTGACGACTCACGTGTTATATGTGTTGTTTGTTTTGTTACAGTGATTGTGACGACTCACGAGTTATATGGTGTTTGTTTTGTTACAGTGATTGTGACGACTCACGAGTTATATGGTGTTTGTTTTGTTACAGTGATTGTGACGACTCACGAGTTATATGGTGTTTGTTTTGTTACAGTGATTGTGACGACTCACGAGTTATATGGTGTTTGTTTTGTTACAGTGATTGTGACGACTCACGAGTTATATGGTGTTTGTTTTGTTACAGTGATTGTGACGACTCACGAGTTATATGGTGTTTGTTTTGTTACAGTGATTGTGACGACTCACGTGTTATATGGTGTTTGTTTTGTTACAGTGATTGTGACGACTCACGAGTTATATGGTGTTTGTTTTGTTACAGTGATTGTGACGACTCACGAGTTATATGGTGTTTGTTTTGTTACAGTGATTGTGACTGAACTGAACTTTATTTACACTCTGGCCGTAATTCAACGGCATATGAGGTACATTGTAAAAATATAATTAAATAAATAAATGACAAGATGGCACATTCGTCATAATAATGTACATCAGATAAAACAAGTGTATATCTATGGATTCATACTTGCATTTGAAGACATACATTGCATATACAAATAAAATGAAATTGTAAAAACAGATTTCAGCCATGGGACTTAAGAATATGCATAATTTGTTTACAGAAAACTGCTAGCTTTCTGAGAACACCAGTTTTTTTTACTGTCAAATAGCATTCTAAATTTATAAACATTTGGTCTAGACTGGCAACACTTTGGCAGAAGTCTTGTTCTTTCATCTTTAAAAAACAGGACAACACATTATATAATGAAATTCATCACCAATTTCGTTATTACGACTCACGAGTTATATGGTGTTTGTTTTGTTACAGTGATTGTGACGACTCACGAGGGATCGAGCACGCGGACTCTGGTTTCATTAAACAGAGGCATGTCATTTGGGGTAAACGCATTTAAACACTTTATTTTACGTCGTAATGATCGGTATTAAAGTTTGCACACAGAGTCGCACAAGCTTATGTGCTAAGATTAAAGTTAAAACTTGTTTTGTTTAACTACACCGCTAGAGAACATTAATATATTACTTATCGACTGTTGAATGTCTTACGCTTAAGTGTTCATGGGAAACCAGCTACATTTTTCGGTTAGTAAACATGGATCTTCTGTATGCACTTTTGCACAGACAGGACAGCACATATCAAGTGGTCGTTTGCTATACCAGTCAGAGAATGGGTCCACTGTATTCCAAAACGGATAAACAAATCCTAGTTTTAGCCCGTGAAAATAAACACCAAGTTTGATTAATCTACACATCTGTAACACATTTGGATAACAGTTTGTTTGTTTGTTTTTGTTTAACGACACCACTAGAGCTATTAATTATCAGCTATTGGATGTCAAACATATGGTAATTTTGACAGTCAGTGAGAGAAAACACGCTACATTTTTTTTTCATTAGTAGCAAGAGATCTTTTATATGCACCAGCCCACAGACAAGATAGCATATACTACGGCCTTTGGTGTACCAGTCGTGGTGCAATGGCTGGGACGAGAAAAAGCCCAACTGGCCCACCGACGGGGATCGATCCCAAACCGACCGCGCATCAAGCGAACACTTTACCACTGGGATATGTCCCGCCCTCCATTTGGATAACGTTACAACAGAGTGAAACACTTCGGATATATGGAAATGAATAAACTAAACAATAAAATATAAGTAATCAGGGCCGTAGCTAGGATTTTTTGTTTGGGGGGGGGGGGGGGGGGGGAACTGAGTAGTTAATAGTCTAAACTCCTTAAACAGTTAAGAAGAGAATTTTCTTTAAGTTCTATAATGCTTTTCGGATTTTTTCGGGGGGTGGGGTGGGGGGGGCAATATATTTTTTATTAAAAAAAAGTTTTTGTATCCATCAGATATCAAAATACGGCTCTAATAACGAAAAATATACGGCAGTGTTTAAAAGCTAGGACCTATAACTTTAATGATAGCTCCATTTAAAGGTTTCTCCAACCCCCACCCCACTCCAAACTTCAACGTCCGTTGCCCAGTAATCTCAGAGTATGCAATTACGGATGTCGTTAAACAGTTGAAGCGTGTGTTCACACTTGACAGCTGTAAAGCCAACAGGAGCCGTATTCTCGAGTGCTTTCTGCGGTTGTCAAAACGTGTTTACCCCGCAGTCCAGCGCACGTTCATTTACAATACTCGTGCTGGCACGTTGAGAGTTATCTGCCCTCTCCTCGCCTGACACCGCGTATTAATCAAGTGTCGTCTGGCAGGCACAAGTACGTCTGGTCACTGGAAAGAAAAATACGCCAGAATAAATTTTAATAAACTTTACCGTTGGCTGGATTATGAAATTGAAAATATTTTATTATTTTTAAAGTACACGTACACATGCACGCACACACGCAAACACACACACACACACGCATAAACACGCGCACACACACACGCGCACGCACACACGCACGTACACACACACTCACGCACACACAGACATACACACATACACTAACACATGCTCTCTCCCTCCCCTTCTATTTTTTCTTTGTCCAACTTTAATTTTCTGTCTCTCTCTTTCTCTCTCTCACACACGCACGCACCCCTCTCTCTCCCTTCTCCCACTCTCTCCATAGGCGTAAAGCCTCCTAATTTTTGTAAGGGTACATGCCGATTTATACCCGAATTAAAAGAAAATGCCCAAATCTGTATTACATCTATTCATATGAACATTACTTCCAAATAGCTATATATGTTTGCATAGGAATCACCACTACGGTACACATGGTTAAAGTTTGTTTTGTTTAACGACACCACTAGAGCACATTGATTAATTAATCATCAGGTACTGGATGTCAAACAGATGGTAATTGTGATATGTAGTCATCAGAGGAAACATTTTTCCTAATGCAGCAAGGGATCTTTTATATGCACCATCCCACAGACATGAAAACACACACCACGGCTTTTACACGGATTACAACTAATATTGCCCGAATATCTCCATCGTTATTGCTCGATTTCGAGGATTTGCTCAAGCACTGGTACGTGCGTGCGTGCGTGCGTGTGTGCGGATTGTCCCCATGACCCCTATCTCGTACGCTTATGTCTCTCTTCCTTATCTTCTCGTCCTCTCTCTCTCTCTCTCTCTCTCTCTCTCTCTCTCTCTCTCTCTCTCTCTTCTCTCTCTCTCTCTCTCTCTCTCTCTCTCTCTCTCTCTCTCTCTCTCTCTCTCTCTCTCACACACACACACACACACACTTTTAGATGCACCATTCCACAGACTGGATAGCACAAACTATACCACCTTTGATATACTAGTCGTGGTACACTGGCTAGAACGAGAAATAGCTTAATAGACCCACCGATAGGGATCGATCCTAGACCGACCGCGCACCAAGCGAACGCTTTACCACTGGGCTATGCCCCGCCATATATTTATCGATATTGCACTTGCACTGGTTCTATTTTGATAATATATTCGTATTTTTACTTTGTTTTTTGCATGGTTGTCGCTCTGTTTAATATACTCATCAAAAAAAGTAAGGGAACTCTAATAATAATTTACAATTGACGAAATTGTAAAGTATATTAGTTGTGGGGAATGGTTATATGATAATAGTGAATTAATTGGGCAAACATTAGAACCGGTAGTTCATTATTACAGTAGGTGAAATTTGAAAGTTGAGGTTTTTTTTACATCAGTAAATCGCAAATTCAAACAATAAAAATGACTAAAAACAAAACAATAACAACTGTATGATCAACAGAATGAAAACGATTGACAGCAATAATGTTCCACAGTGATTAATCCACCTTCCTGGAAATGATCAAAATCGAGAATAACAGCCCACGCACGTGTACGGGGCAACTGCGTGATGCACGTGCAAACTATGGAATGTGTTTCGGTGTGTTGATAAACAGACCTGAACGTTCTTTACTAGGATGTCTGTTGTCAAAACATTAACATTAATATTTCAGGTTCCCCTACTTGTTTCAAAGAGTATATATCCAATATTCCACCTATAGCCGAGTCACAACTAGAGAATACACCATTCTTATTGTAATCAATTATACTATAGGTGTTTGTTTAATATTCACTCTGCGTGGGCTGAACATTTGATATCGATATTTGAATATCACGGACAATAATTAATTGTGTTTATTCACGAGATCTCGTGTGATTGGCGACATAGAGTTCTTTTCTTTTCTTTTTACTGGCAGATGTCATGTATAGTGACGAAGAGTGCAACATATAGCACCAACACAGACAATAAATATATGTTATTTAAGTTCGTGTTAAGCCCAAGATAAATTATTAAAGAAAGAAAGAAGGTAAGTGAGAAAGAAGGAAAGTAAGAAAGATATAAAGAAAGAAAGAAAGAAAGAAAGAAAGGAAAAGGAGACACATTTTAAGGTAGTACTAAACCAAATACCTTCCGGCTGGGTCAAAGTTCGAGGTGCACTCAACTTTTGATAGAGAAGTTAACACCACAAGTCCTGGAATTGGTAATATTTGTGAGTGTGTTGATTGTAAAAACAAATAGTTCATCTGGGTAAAAAAATGTATGCAATTTTATTTCATCTAGTACCACTGTACCTAGACTTGTATAGGATACCTGTAAATTTTTTTACTAAAATTTTGTGCTGAACTAGGGTAGTCATAGACGCTACTCGTTATCTCTGAAATGAGCAGCCTGATCCCCAATTTTTTTCTGATTCACTTTAAGGGTGAGGTGTGGTAGTATTTATATCCGTGGTGTTTATGTCGATTGATACGCTGCAGGTAGGAGTTTTAGCCACACATGTTACTATTGTTGTCTATGGGATTTGATTTGGTAGTAGGCCTATACACCCTTAAAAGCACCATGCAATTTTTAAGTTGGGAACCACCCCTGCACAGCCACACATTGGAGATCAATTTAAAGACTGACTGACTCATAGTGATGGCCTATAATATATGTTATATCTCAGACCATTTACTGAAATTAACACTACCGAAAACAATGACTATCCGTGATATGAACAAACGTTTCATTTACACGTGTATTATTTCCAGTCAAACTGTTTACATAAACATTACTGACCCTAACAGTAAATTATTTATATCAGTAGCTAGATGTATACCAAAAACAAAGACAATATTTTTGTGTAAAAATTGTAAGAGCTTGCAGCTGATAACATGATGCGTGTATTTCTTAGGAGCTGGCAGTCATAACGAGGCGCCGTCGCCAGGCAACCGTCAGTACACAGACGGAAACGGAACTGCTGTGTATATCTGTCCAGGTACGTTTTAACCCTCCCCTCCAAAAAAAAAAAAAAATCCCAAACAACCTCCCACCTCACACGCCTAACAAAAAACCCCTCAACCCCCAACCCCCCTTAAAAACTAAATAAAAAAACTAAACCAAAAACAAAAACCCGACCCCCCCAAAAACCCCCCCCCCAACAACAACCAAACAAAAGAAAAAAACACAAAAAATATGTTAACTTTAATGTTTAATTTTATTTCACTTATTTTCATGCTTATATCCAATTAAGGTTCAAGCATGCTGTCCTGGGCACACACATCAGCTATCTGTCCAGGATAGTGAGTTAGTGGTTAGTTATTAGTGAGAGAGAAGAGGGTGTAGTGGTCTTACACCTACCCACTGAGTCGTTAAAACTCGCTCTGGGTGGGAGCCGGTACCACAATGTTTAATAAAGAGTTAAAAAAAAATAAAAAATCAATTCAATTTTTGCATTTTATTTTATTAAAAAAAAGTTTTTGTATGTACATCATTAAAACCCCCCACATAATGAGCGTCAATAAGATTCATTAAACGTTTTTAAAGTAATGAAAATAACAATCTTAAATATAAGTAATTTGATTAAAATCAATATTGAGTTTATTACAGGCACGGCGGAAGCAAGTAGACGTGTGTGTGTGTGTGGCTGACTGAAATCGAATGCGCAAAGCAAAGTTTCTAGGGGGTTCGGGGGTATGCTCCCCAGAAAAATATGAACACTAAATGTCCTGAAATGCAATTTCCTGCATTCTACAAGTAAAATTCGTTGTGCCAGTAAATAAGAAGCCGAGCGCTCTTGGTCGTTGGCAATTATTTTGGACTACATTATTTTGAATCGATCACTAGCGTTAGCTAGCGCTCGTTTTCCCGAACATGGCACTTCAATAATCGTGTTCAGAACGGCTATAACTCCCGGCAACTTGCGAACTATAATTATAGTACGCTGGGTGAGTGCAAGAATGTTGTATATACAAAATTCCCATTTTGATAAAACGAGCATTAAAAAATAATAAAATAATCGCGGAAGCCATGACTTTTTGTATTCTTCTTTTGATAGTTTCCTCCAAAATCTGAAGCAGCATACACTGATATAACACTTACAACACTTTCGCTCCGAGTCAACTACAATACATTTACAACAGTTTAGCTGACTTCAAATTAAGCAACCAGACCTGTTATATGAACATACAACATTTTTGCTCTGGAACATATAGGGTTGTGAAAATTAAGACCTTATTTATCAACATTTTGTAGATACTACATTTTTGCACTGACCCAGCGATATTATTTTTCAATGCTCGTTTTCTCAAAATGGGAATTTTGTATATACAACATTCTTGCACTCACCCAGCGAACTGTAGTCAACCGTTGTAGAGATTTTTTTTTCTCTCGGCGGTCACTGTGTTGTGTGAATCTGGCTTCCTTGATCAAGGTAATAAAATACTTCTGAAGAATAATGCTTCATGTAGAATTTGTGTTATGTTTATTGTCCCACCCTTTGTAATTTGCCGTTGTAAAATTAATAGTCAACATGACTTGACGGATTTGAAATTAAGCCAGGATACTAAACACCAAAAGAAACGCAAATAAAGGTTAGGATCAGCTTACAAAGTCGGATAAATTTTATTTTTGTTTAATAACAAATTTCAATTCATTAAAATGATAAAAGGTTTCAGATAATAAACTGTTGTATTTAACCACTGATTCTTGATATTTGTTAATCCTATTTAGTTAAAAGTTAAAAGTTAAAATTTGTTTTGTTTAACGACACCACTAGAGCACATTGATTTATTAATCATCAGCTATTGGATGTCAAACATTTGGTAGTTTTTGGTAATGACTCGTAGTCTTACAAAAAACCCATATACCCCATTAGCAGCAAGATATATTTTATATATTCTCACAGACAGGGGAGCACATACCAGTCGTGGAGCACTGGTGTGTTAACCCTAAACCCCAGCTGAAACACTTCAGTCGCATTTCATTCGGTGTTCAGTATATCTGTTGATTTTTGTTTGTGTTTTAGGATTTTACGGACATCTTTATGTCAGGAGGACTTCAGAACCTTAATGATCCAGACCACAATTCTTTTATACGGTGAGTAAAACTGAAGGAAGGAAGGAAAGAAGAAAGAAATGTTTTATTTAACTACGGACTCAACACATTTTATTTACAGTTATATGGCGTCGGACCATAGATAACAGCCGTCACGCAATGGACTACTATTTCCGATTAGTAGCAAGGGATCTTTTATAACATCCCACAGACAGGATATTACATACCACAGCCTTTGTTAAACTACTGGCTGGTACGAGAATTAGCCCAAAGGGCCCACCGACGCGGATCGATCGTAGACCGACAGCACATCAAGCGAGTGCTTTACCACTAGGCCAGCGTAAAACTGAATTTGGAGTTTGTGTGTAAAGACTGATGAATTGGAGTGATAAAACTGACCTGGAAATATAGCCATATTAAACATTTCTTGTTAAAATTATATTATAAATAAACAAAGTTTAATAAATTCTCTGTGTCTGTCTGTCTGTCTGTCTGTCTGTCTGTCTGTCTCTCTCTCTCTCTCTCTCTCTCTCTCTCTCTCTCTCTCAGACCTCGTTGTGTATATGTATGTGTGTGTGTGTGTGTGTGTGTGTGTGTGTGTGTTTATATATATATATATATATATATATATATATATATATATATATATATATATATATAAAGGCAAAGTTTACTAAATCCTGCCGAGGATCGCAATAGCGGAGTTTCACTTTATACGTATATACTTATATAATGTTTATATAGTGTATGTATATGAGTATGTGTATGTATATATGTATAGTTGTATGTATGTGTGTATGTACGTATAATAGCAACGAGATTCGTTATAAACCTTAGCAATGTCTTTTAGTATCCTGAAGAAAGACGATTATGTCTCCACAGCATGTCAATGTTTATTCATGCGCTTAAAAAGGGCATTGAAAAAGAACAACCTGATCTGAGAACACTGCGAAACCCGATGCGTATTGACGCCCCGTGAGCACTCACAGCGCGCAGATAACATCAGCAGACGACAATATATACCTTCATACATAATGCAAATGTCATGCAGTTCGTCATTCAATGACGTTTGAGTTCAATGAATTTGAATTGTAGTTTAATATATACGCATATCAGCTTTGTAAAGAGAAAATATATAGCAGGGATCGAAATTGGCTGAAATTCCTGTCGAAGATTAGTTCCGGAAGGCTATAAATTGTACCAGACTGAATCAAAACCGGCCGGACCAAACATGATTATAAAGTATAAGCGCAAAATAATTGCCGGTCTGACAAGACAGTAGAATCATGTAATATACTGCGTAACTTGATATTTGTCTGAGATTACCATATATAGGTAATACATGTTAGTGTACTTTTGAATACTAGTACTACAGCTGCCATGTTTACCCCCGCCACACAATTTGCAGGGAATATTGAAATGAGCGCGGTCCGTCCGGGAATGTTTCCGGAACACAACTCCAAAACCATTCAAGATAACTTCATGAAACGTGGAACACTTATTACTCTAGTGGTCTAGTAGTGCTTTTTGTGTCCGGAGCACAACTCCAAAACCATTCAAGATAACTTCATGAAACTTGGAACACATATTAATCTAGTGGTCTAGTAGTGCCTTTTGTGTCCGGAGCATAACTCCAAAACCGTTCAAGCTAGCTTCATGAAAATTGGAACACATATTAATCTAGTGATCTAGTAGTGCTTTTTGTTACGAGTGAGTTTTCATTTTTGATATTTTTTTTCTATTACCATGTATACAAATATCCAGAATGACCAAGTTCATTGTTTTCGGAGCACAAGTCTAAAACCGTTCAAGATAGCTTTCTGAAACTTTATACACATATCAATATAGAGCTTGTTGGTATGAAGGAGGTTTCGTTGTCAATATATTTTTTGTTACTATGGAAATGATAGAAACCGTAAAAAAATAACTTCCGGGAGCTGTGTACCCATATCAGTCTAGTGGGCTAATAAAGTTTGTTTTGTTTAACGACACAACTAGAGCACATCATCGGCTATTGGATGTCAAACATATAGTCATTTTGACAGTCATAGAGAGGAAACCCGCTGCAGGTTTCCATTAATAGCAAGGGATCTTTTATACGCACCACCCCACAGACAGGGTAGCACATACCACGGCCTTTGATATACCAGTCGTGGTCCACTGGCTGGAACGAGAAATAACCCAATGGGTCCACTGATGGGGATCGATCATAGACCGACCACGCATCAAGCGGGCGCTTTACCACTGGGCTACATTCCGCCCCAGTGGTCTAACAATGGCTTTTGCTATGAGGGAGTTTTCATTTTCTATATTTTTTTTCGCGACTTCGTCTTCTTCTTAAATTTGCAACCCCACCTTGAATACTAAAAATCCTGCATCCGCCCATGGTAAAGGGGCAATTACCTTTAATGAATCGATAAATGAAAAAACCAGAAAAAGAATGAACAAAACATGAATAAAAAAAAAAGAGAGAAGAGTAACACAACAAAATGAAGGAATGAATAAATAAATAAAGGCCAATTAATTTGAAATCTATTATGCTGAAATGTTTTACGGATTAATTTAAAGCAAATTTCGCTGAACTACTTAACAAATTAAGTTTGAATTGACTAAGACTGGAAATATACTGTCCAACAAAAGACACGAGAATATTTTAACATATGAATTTTTCATAATACAATTAATTCGGTAAATATAATCACTGTTACAAATGAAAGGCGGGACGTAGCCAGTGGTAAAGCGATCACTTAATGCGCGGTTGGTCTATGATCGATCAATACCAGTGGGCCCATTGGGCTATTTCTCGTTTTAGCCATTGCACCAAAGTGTGTTTGTTTTGTTTAACGAAACCACTAGAGCACATTGGTTAATTAATCATTGGCTATTGGATGTAAAACATTTGGTAATTCTGATACGTAGTCATCAGTTAAAAACGTTTATTTTGTTTAACGACACCACTAGAGCACATTGGTTAATTAATCATCGGCTATTGGATGTCAAACATTTGGTAATTCTGATACGTAGTCATCAGTTAAAAACGTTTATTTTGTTTAACGACACCACTAGAGCACATTGGTTAATTAATCATCGGCTATTGGATGTCAAACATTTGGTAATTCTGATACGTAGTCATCAGTTAAAAACGTTTATTTTGTTTAACGACACCACTAGAGCACATTGGTTAATTAATCATCGGCTATTGGATGTGAAACATTTGGTAATTCTGATACGTAGTCATCAGAGGAAACCCGCTACATTTTCCTTAATGCAGAAAGGGATCTTTTATATGCACTTTCTCACAGACAGGAAAGCACATACCACAGCATTTGACCAGTTGGTGTGCAATGGTTGGAACGAGAAAAACCCAATCAGTTGAATAAATCCATCGAGACACAAGCACCTCAAGCGAGCACTTAACCGATTGAGCTAAATTCGCCCCATTTGTACTATGACTGTAATATTAACGGTCGTGGAATGTAGTATCCTGTCTGTGGGATGGTACATATAAAAGATCCCTTGCTACTAAATGAAAAAATGTAGCGGGTTTCCTCTCTTAGACTATATGTCAAAATTACCAAATGGTAATGTGCTCTAGTGGTGTCGTAAAACAAAACAAACTTTAACTTTGTTTAAAATGTTCACAAAGAAATGAAAACTAACTTAATATTCGCGTTTCTTTTGTTGTGAAGTATTAAACGACACTTCACCACATTTAACTTGTAATGAAGCATAGTACATAGACGAATGTGCGTTTAAAAAACCCCTAGGATATGTCGCTTTAAACAAAGACTGCAGTATTTAGTGTGTAACTATGACATTATAACACTTGGGTCCAGAGAGGAACCCTACTGCCGAAACTTATGTTAGGCCCTACTCTTAATGCTTCCCCCTAAATATATTCAAGTGTCTCTTTTTCTTCTTGATTTAAAAAACCCCATTTTTATCGTTGCCCATTTTCATTTAGTTTCTTCTCAACACTTCTTCGATACAACCTGCTAATTAATTCTGAACTTTCTGAAATTGTTATTTCACCTTTCTATTTATTCCTAACCTATTACTACATCTTATACTAATTAGTATAGACGCAATACCGTGTTACATGCATATTTACACGTTTGTCTGTTTTTTTCGTAATTATGTTAATTTATTGTGTAAAATTATGTTTATGTCTATATACAATTGCTTTGGCAAATAAATGAACTGAATTGACCCCTGGCCAATGCTCCACAGATGGTGTAACAAAGGCTGTCGTATCTACAATCCTATCTATGGAATGATGCCTGCAAAAGATCCTTGCTACTAATGAAACAAAAAAAGTTGCCCAAGGCGCCTGCGGGTTTCCTCTCTCATTATTTGTGCTATCCTTAACTGTACGTCCGACGCCATATAATGGTCATTAAAATGTGTTGAATGTGTCTTTAAATAGAACACTTCTTTCTTCTAAATAAGGTCAAGCATATCCATTTAGGGCACAGCCTCTGTCATAATGGCTGAGTCTTTTTGCCAGTTTGAAATACCCGTTACAAAAGTATCTTCATGAAGCATTGTTCCAATACATTACACAAATAATAATGCTACACAGTGCGGTCTCGACTTAAAGAAAGGTAAGATTTAATCACTGTTGCAGAAAGCATTACATGGAACTGGGGGCGGGACGTAGCCCAGTGGTCAATCTAGGATCGATCTCAGTCGGTAGGCCCACTGGGTTATTGCTCGATCCGGCTAAGGCTCCACGACTGATATATTAAAGACCGTGGTATGTGCTATCCTGTCTATGGGAAGGTGCATATAAAAGATCCCTCGCTACTAATGGAAAATAAACCGCGGCGGGTTTCCTCTCTAAGTGTATATGTCAGAATTACCAAAATTTCGACATCCAATAATCGATGATTAATAAATCAATGTGCTCTAGTGGTGTCGTTAAACAAAACAAAACTTTACATGGGACCAAGAGAGTAAATTGGTGGGGAAAAAAATCATCCATTGCAGATATAAAATGACCAATTTTAGCTTTATATTTACATTTATACATTTCAGCAGACTAGCCATTAATAGATCATTTAAGAAATAATTTCAGTGATTCACGCCCCTCTCCCAGTGATCGATTCTGGCACTGCCCTAATCTGTTTAACATAGATCACAGTTCATTGCCATTTCCGATATAAGCTCTTGTCGTAACAGCCGGAAATGCGTTCGGGGCAAGATAAAAAATAAATAAACGTAGGGAAAAGAATAAAGACTTGAAGGCGATAAAACAATCTTACAGTGTGTGACATTCCAGTAGTCCAGTCGCGTTGATCAATAGGACCGACAGCCCGACGTGCTTGTCGAGTGGAAAGTAGCATTACAAAAATCAGTCAGCCGGACAGAAAGTTATTATATTTTGTTTGTATGGTAAATACACTTTTACCAAGCATGTCAATACCTCGGACATAAAAGAAGCGATTTGGGGTTTTATCAAACGTTTATGATGAAGTTGTGAAATTAGCCACGAGTCTGTTTCATAGCCAAGTGGCAGGAAGGTTTTTGTGCTGAAATAATAAATCGCCATGTGGACAATGCTGTCATTATGGATAAAAGTTTGATTAAATTTTGTTCTAGGAGCATCGGATTTTTGCGGCAGTGGCCGGTGGACTGTTTGTCGGAAAACCCAGAGGCATGCATGTTCCATTACTTCAAGTAAGTAATAATAATAGTATGGTACACTTCATGCCATATGCACAAATTCAAATAAAAGACACTTACTCAACCCGGGAAGTATTGAACATTATTTCCATTACCATGTCAATAATGGGAACTATTTGTCCAGAAGTAATGGACATTTGTCTATGAAAACACCAATCTGTATACATACATGTTAACAGTGATATAACGAAAATGGATAGATGCACAAACATAAATGAAAACAAAAAACCTCAGACTGTAGTACATGTAAACATCATATCGTTGCAATGGACCATCAGAATTTTGCTAGGTTTGATTTTAGATGCTCCTTTGAGTTTAAACTATCCTTTATGATGCTCCTAGATCCATGGCACACGAGGCAGCTGTGGAACTGGTCTTGTTTTGTCTTATTACTTTTACGTGCCCCTATACCCCTATGGTTTCGGGCACCCCCTCCAGGGTCACACCTCTGGCAAGGCCAGTAATATAGCCCTGGACAGAAGGTAAACTGGCCTGATATATTCTTGTCAACTTATTCGATTGAACATGACCATGGGTTACTAGTCGTTTTAATAGTGGTGTGGTGGGATTTGAAGCTGTTTCGTGGATCAGAAATGATTTTTGGGGCGTGGTTATGCGTTGAGTTACATTGGCTCTACTGACAGTCAAAATGGAAATCTAACTGTCAAGCCTGCTATTAATTTGCTTCATGTCTACGTTGCTATCCCATGGATATACATAAAAGACATGTTAGCAAATATGTTTTGTTATCTTGGCAATATGACTGAGATAGTACTTGCGGGAATAAGGTTCATACGGTTAGTTTCTCGATCATTAAAACAATAATTTCAGTTATAATTTAGTTTTGTTAGGGTTCCAGTACATCACAACATTGTCCTCAACCCACACTTCCTTGTTTTGAACATGATTCTCTAGCGAAGTCAGAGGTTGTGCCCACGGCAGGCGTGCTCGAACAATTTGGCTGTCTGTCTAGAAGAGCGGATAGTTGTCACTGATCTAGAAGTCGGCGTAGTGACCTTACACTTGACGACAGAACCGTTATCACTCACTCTTGATGTGAAATCAGTACGCACCACCCGTAGATTTGATGGCCTAACCGCCACACACTATTTCGTCATTAAAAAGTCTGTTCAAGATTTTTACTGCTGCCCGAAAAGGATCAACACAAAAGCTACGACAATGGTTATGGGAGGCCTAAAAAATTGTTTGAAACCACGAAGCTCCATAAATAAGCCTTTGTCGTATATTGTTCTATTCTATTCAATGTGTTTGAATCACAGACATTGGCATTTTCTGTAACAAAGAATATTGTAATGGATGGTATAGAGCATAATACAACACAGCCGCGACTATGCGTTATTGAAATTTCCGGCTTATTATTAATACTTAAGTTTATAAAATAGATCATCAGCTTTTTTTGTTTATTCGAGTATCGCTCTGTTCTTCGATTTCCTTTAGCAATTTGTTCTGCAATCTAGGTCACATTCAAAGACGGTTTTAGGGAAATTGACATTTGATAGTGTCCATTTCTCACAGTGTGTATTTCAGTTGCTGTGGAACTTTTATCAAAAAAGTTTTAAAATGCATTTCTGACTTGTCTAGACAAAATAGTGTTGTCCGACGTCCAGGGAACATACCTTTTTGCATGAATATACATGAATGTAAGTTTTACGTTTCAAATAATAAAAACACGTGAGCTGTTTAAACGTGTAAATGGCGACATAACTTGTGAGTTACACAAAGGCAGTTGACGATATCTGTCGAAAGCGAACACTCGAGTTTGTTAAACAGCGCCGGATGCAGGATTGTCCTAGGCAGAAGGTGCAACATTTAAAATTCATTCATTTCAACTTATTTTCGTGCTTATATCCAATTAAGGTTCAAACACGCTGTCCTAGACACACACCTCAGCTATCTGGGCTGTCTGTCCAGGACAGTGGGTTAGTTGTTAGTTAGTGGTTAATGAGAGAAAAGAGGGTGTAGTAGCCTTACACCTACCCATTAAGCCCTTAAGAACTCGCTCTGGGTTGGAGCCGGTATCGGGCTGTGAACCCTGTACCAACCAGCCTGTAGTCCGATGGCTTAACCACTGCGCCACCTAGGCCGGTACATTTAAAATGAGAATCTACAGTAGAAACACCTATAATAAATGTCCCGGAAAGTAGAAGGGTCCAATTGATTTGCATGTTCTTCATTGCTGTATGAGCCGTGTTTTCTTTAACAACGAAATGAGGAAGCGAACTCTCGTAAGCTTGGTAGCTACGGTTGTTTTTGTTTGAATGTGAAATGTGGCGGTTTAACAGCTCAGTTAGCATATAAAATGTATCGGTTTCTTTCAAACTTAGTGTTTTAGGTGATGCTTAATGTATAAAGTTGTCATGTTTTAGTTTTTACAGCTATTTCGGAATTTTGGATTCATGCATTTCTCTTTATTAGAAAGTAAATGTGAGAACTGAAATCAGTGCTCCATTAAAAAACCTGTATTTGAAATAAACATAATTGTTTGTGGAAAATATATCGAATGTGAGATATTGCCATTTCTTACTCTCAGCGGCCTTTTGTATGGCCATCTTGAATACAAAAGATGATCCAATATCTTAGTTAGCATAACCCATAAACTTAAACCACTAACACACAAATCTCGTCCTGGTTCATATGAAAAGCGATAAATTGTGATTTTCTTGTTCTAGCTGCTACAATGGCGGCCGTGTTGGATTAAAATGATGTTGCATTGCCTTAATTAGCTGGGAATGATTCAACATGAATTCCTGGTGAATGTTGACAAGTGTATTTCAGTTTGTATGATTAAAAGTATTTTGAGTTCTAGATACATACATCTATTTTTAAAAAAACCCATAGTAAAGTTTGGTGCTCTCGGATTGTACCAATTTGTGAAATTTGAGGTCTCAGCTCATGGCCTAATTATTTTATTTTATATTATTATTTTATTTTTATTATTATTTTATTATTATTATTATTATATTTATTATTAATACCTATCATATAACCAGACATATCAATTCGTAGTACTAATATCTGTACTGCGATTCAGTATCAGCTCGTCGTTTTCCTTTTGACCGCACCGACAAACATGTAATGGGGGCAATTAATTAGTGCCAGGAAGTAGATATTCGTAATTGGTAAATACCAAGTCCCATTGGGCTATTTCTCGTTCCAGTCAGTGCACCACGACTGGTATATCAAAGGTCAAGGTATGTACTACCCTGTCTGTGGGATGGTGCATATAAAAGATCCCTTGTTGTTAATCGAAAAGAGTAGCCCATGAAGTGGCGACAGCGGGTTCCCTCTCTCATTATCTGTGTGGTCCTTCACCATATGTTTGACGCCATATAAACGTAAATAAAATGTATTGAGTGCGTCGTTAAATAAAACATTTCTTCTTCTTCTTTAAATACCAATTTGTCCCACTACGTAGAATGCATTTTAGGATCGTTTATACAAGTTTATCTACTTCCCGGCCATAACTATTGAAACCTGCATTAACATGCATTACACATAAAGCAATCTTCTCCTGAAACACCAACTATAAAATAAATTAATCCTTTATATTCCCTCTGCTAAACGCAAGATATCGGGACTATCCGAAATTCGGGGGTGGGGTGTACACTCGCAACACCCTGGACATGGATCCGCGCCTGTTAAAACTTTGGTTGAGTTTATATTTGGGTTAACGTCACAGCCTGTCAACTGCCACGCGAAACGGTACAGTAGATTTACATCAATATTCACCTTGTGGTTTTGATCAGTAAAAAAGATGTAAAATATGGATTTTTTTTTCTTCAAATTATATAATTATTACCCCCACAGACCATTTGTACTCAGTTTGATCAAAGGATTAATCTAACTGATTAATCGTTGCCACTGTGTGCCAAAACCTTTCTACCACAAACACAATGCTGGCAAGAGCGTGGTTACCACACGCTAATCTCCAGTTACTCTGGTAGGCAGGTGAAACAGCAATCCTCTAACAAACGTGATAAGTCACGATTAACACAGTTTAACAAAGAGCCAGCTACTGAGCAAGGAGGTCAAGTGTATTTGTCTTGCCCTACTTGCAAGAAAAGAAGAGGAACTGCAACATATATTAAATGCCTATGACTCTTATTGCAAAACATGGAAATTATCTATAAACATCTCAAAAACCAAGATTATTATATTCGGAGGCACAAAGAAGGACTATACTAAAGTATATTATTTAGATAATTTTGCCTTAGAAAATGTAAATGAATACAAATATCTGGGAATATGGTTCGAAAAAACTAACAAATTTAATCAATGTAAAAATAATTTAGTACAACAGGCTCGAAAAGCCATGTTTTATATCTTGAAAAAATCGAATGAATGCTGTTTGTCAATTGAATATCGACTAAAATTATTTGACGCTATTGTTGTTCCAATATTACTGTATGGGTGTGAAATCTGGGGTTTTGAGAATACTCGGATAATAGAAAATGTACATATACAGTTTTTACGTTATCTAGTACCTTTAAGAAAGAGCACACCTGTATATATGTTGTATGGAGAGTTTGGTAGGAAACCACTGTCGTTAACAATATCTGTACGTATGGTTTCTTATTGGGCTCGTCTTTTAACGGGAAAACCTACCAAACTCTCTCTACAGATCTATCATCTATTATATCATGATAATATACAATGTGGTATGAACCATAAATGGATAACATATATTAGAGATATTCTTTATAATCTTGGTCTTAATAATATTTGGGATACACAGACCTTTAGATCAGTCTTAAGTTTAAAAAAAGTTAGTCAAACAAAGACTTTCAGACCAATTTCAACAACACTGGCAAAGTGAAATCTCAAACTCATCTAAGGGTTTGACCTATAGAATATTTAAAGATAAACTTGAGTTTGAATCTTATTTTAACATTCTGGATAACACTATGTACACCACCTTCCTTAGATTCCGTATTGCCAATCACTTTTTACCAATTGAACAAGGAAGGTGGAGGAACATATTATATGAAAATAGAAAATGTATATATTGTACTACAAACGATGTTGGGGATGAGTTTCATTATTTATTTATCTGTGCAAAATTTACAGCGGAAAGGGCTAAATATATTAAAAAGTACTACATAAATAGACCAAATATATATAAATTTAAAAAGCTGTTCAGTTGTAAAAATATTGGCACCCTTAAGAAATTGTGTAAATTTATTGTTATTATCAACAAACAATTCTGCTCCTCCTAAGACTTCTATTGTGTATATATGTTTTATTCGTTTTTATTCAGATAATGTCATCTTGATGTTGTTTATGCTATGTTATTTATGTATTCCTCTGATGCCATCGAACGATGGCCACGAGTGTAATAAAGTTCTGTTCTGTTCTGTTCTGTCTAACGCCACCTCAGCACATTTTAAAGTACGGCTTTTTGGTGTCTAACATCTAATATGGTTAATTTAACACGATATAGAGTAGAAGATAGGGAATCCACATAGATTTTTCCCACATACAGGGGTACTTGGTGGTACGCAAAAGAAGTCAATACATCCATAGTGGGCGATCGACCCCATGACCCATCGCTCTACCACTGTGCCACATACCGCCCAGGGCCCCGTTTTACGAACCGATCTTAGCGCTACTATCACTTTAAATTCTAAGATCACTTCGTGGAACGGGGCCCAGAAAGCTAGAGATTGTTTTGTTTAACGACACCACTAGAACACATTAATTAATTGAGCATTCGTTATTGGATATCTTCAAAGGAAACCTTCTACATTTATCCATCAGCAGCAAGGCATCTTTTATATGCATTTTCCCAAAGACTGGGCGGTACATAGCCCAGTGGTAAAGCGCTCGCTTGATGCGCGGTCGGTGTGGGATTGATCCCCGTCGGTGGGCCATTGAGCTATTTCTCGTTCCAACCAGTGCACCACGACTGGTATATCAAAGGCCGTGATATGTTTCATCCTTTTTCTGGGAAAGTGCATATAAAAGATCCCTTGCTGCATTAGGAAAAATGTAGGAGGTTTTCTCTGATGACTACGAGTCAGAATTACCAAATGGTTGACATCCCATAGCCGATGATTAATAAATCAATGTGCTCTAGTGGTGTCTTTAAACACAAACTTTAAATACTTTAATTTCCCATAAACAGGACAATACATACCAGGGCATTTGATATACAAATCGTGAGTCAATGGCTGTCGATAGTTTAACCACTATGCTACCGAGGCCGGTCTTTGTGCTGCTATATCTTAGTTATAAAATGCGATGTACCAAACTACAGTTCCGCATCAGAGGAGGAGGAGGTGCACTGTCAAATATTTACGGACTAAAAGCATATACGTCACTGATTGGTGACATTGATTATTTGTGCAAATACTATTATCTATTCCAAATATATTAATATATTTTTATTCTGTATTTAGTTATTATTCAGTGTACACTAGAAGATGACACCAGTACAGGGTATAATAAAAACTGGAACTGCGATTTTATTCAGCACTGAGGTTTATAATAAAAAAAACACCATAAAATAAAATCCCTTAAATACCCTATTAAATGTGAGGTGCTACACGTCTTATAACTACGTGTACTGCTGAATGTGTTGATACACTGTTTATATCAGTTTTATTTTTTAAAATGTTTACTTTGTCTGCACTGAAAATTAATTTGGTTCAACAGAACGTGTAAAAGTACGTCGTGCCCGTCCTGCTTTCAGTACAAACCGCCCGTACATATTGACAACAATAACACGACAGACACAATCGTCCTCTGTAGAACCTCCTCAACGGATATCTGGAGCACACATTGTGTGGATCTAGACTTGGAACCGAGCACAAAGAAACACTAAACCCGCAATCTTTGAGACATCCATCATAGAAAGTTTTAGTTAAACCTGACAGGGACCATACACAATAAATAAGACTGTATTGATAGTTTGATATTGATTTGATTAGCTAACCTTGACAAGGACCATACAATGTTGATTCTGACTTGATTGTGAGGCACAAGGTCGTGCAGTCACTCATCGAGAGGAAAAAAGAAGATTTAAGCGTATATAGGTAGTTGTATACCAAATAGTATCTTAGCAGGTCAAAGTTCGAAGTGCATCCAACTTTTCATTCCACAATTAATGCTACCTGCCTTAACATTGGTGATAATAGTGATAGTAAAATATTTTTCACCTAGCCAGCAAATTTATGCAATTTAATTTCACTGGCCAGCAGATATAGGTAACAGTACACCAACTAGTATCAAAGGAGGACAAAGTTCGAAGTGCACCCAACTTTTCATGTCACTTTTTATACTACCAGTCCTGCCATTGGTGATACATGTGACAATAAAATTTTATTCATCTGGCCAGTAAATGTCTGTAATTTAATTTCAACTAGTATCTATGTACCAGTTACTATAGCGTGTGGGATCCTATTAAAAACAGGATCGACATTATGTGTTGTACGGAACTAGCGTAATCAAAGACGCATCGAATTCCTCTTACATCTGAACGGAGAAACTTAACCCCCAATTTCAGTAGTTAAAAATATCCCTTTTAGACAAGAGCAAACATTTACTGTGGCCGCTTAATACAGGTATTTTAGCGATTTGGGATCCGATTTAGGTGGCCGCTGGCCGCGTTTGACAGCTGATCGCTTATTACAGGTGCATTTACATTAAATATCGTTTGGGAGTAAAAAAAAAAGTGGCCGCTTATGGCAGGTGGCCGCTGATTACAGGTAGCCGCTAGGACAGGTTTGACTGTATTTATATACATGGTATGCATGTTGATTAAAACGCTACGTGTAGTAGTTTTAGCCATATTATGTTACTACTGTCGTCCATGAAATTTGATTTGGTAGTATACACCCTGTAACGACTGTGACAAAGACTGTTTTGTTTAGGGAAAGCAACGATGAAATGGAAACATCCTGGAACATTTTAAATATACCGATGAAAAGAAACAAGGGAACACATGGAATTATAGTCCTGGGGCCTAATTCACTAAACTCTTGCAAATTTGCGATCTCGCAGTGCATTGCTAAAAGACTAAGGCAGCTTTGTGAATTAGGCCCCAGATTTAAATCGCTACTAGCGTAGTAACCTCTGTATTTCATACAAAGTTGTACTGTAGGATTGAATGACAATGGTTTTAAATTAACTGCCAGCAATTGTAACACGGTCAATTTCTGACACTGTGGATTGAGGGTTTTGGTTGCAGTCACTATTGGGTCAATACAGATAGACAGACAGACAGACAGACAAATTGTTTATTAAAGTCTCTCCCCAGTTAAAACGTAAATCATCACTAAACACCATGAAATCTAAAATATCACTGAGCCATTCAAAATGGAGTCATGAGAGACTATAAAATTCCAATAATCGACACATAATATATATAAATATTACAATAAAACACATTTAAAGCATTTAACATTAAATAAAATATATAAAAAGATATATCTAATTAAAACTCCCAAAATGCATTCCATGTCAGTTAAATACATTTGTTTAACATCATCGTTACCCTATTAGCTGTTACTATATGTGCCGTATCTCGGCCTTAACATTAATCGAAGGAAGTGTGAGGAAACACTCTAGATACCCGAGGTCCACACTAAGATATGCGCATTTTAATCAATGGTACCCCCGCACACTATTTAAGCACAATACTGCCTAGTATATTGTTAATGGTTTGGATCAAATTATACCGAGTTTATTGGCCAAATAAGACACCACTTTCTGTAACAGGTTCTGTCTCATATCTCACTAACAGTAAACATGGTAATATCCATTGTTCTGTATAAAGTTGTGTGCACTTGGCTTAGGTTGCGTTAATATATTACAATTTCCTTTTTGCAATAAAATATTTACAGAAATTATATCTCAAAATGGCTACTGTTATTTGTAAATGACGTTGACAGCCTATGCACATTAATGATAACGGAAATATACGAGATTAAATAATAGTTTTCGGTGAAACCTAGTAAGGCTAAAACAATGTGTTTCATGGAACGTATCGCAAAAAAATAGGGTAGGTCAGGTTTAAAAAAAAGTATTATTTTTATTATTACATTCACATTACGGGTCCAGATAAAATCACATGTAATTTTTCTTTCACTTACATGTTGACAATAAAACAAAATAATAATAAAAAAACAACACAACAGAAACAGGATCAGCCCCCCTGTTTCTAGGTAGGGCCGGATGCCTAGTAACACATGAGTTTTTTCTTTTAGGACCAAGATTCAAAGCTAATAATAATCGGCTATTGGATGTCAAACATTTAGTAATTTTGACATATAATCTTAGAGAGGAAAATCACTACATTTCCCTATTAGTAACATGGACAGGATAGCGCATACCATGGCCTTTGATATACCATTCGTGGTGTACTGGCTGGAACAAAAAATAGCCCAACGGGCCCACCTACGGGGATCGATCCCAGACCGACCGCGCTCCAAGCGAGCGTTTTACCACTACAGTTACGATGTTCAGACATTTTAACTTGATTTTTATGATTATATCCAGTTTAGGTTCAAGCACACTTTCCTGGACACATCTGAGCTATCTGGGTTGTTTGTGTAGGTGCACCCAGTACCTATCGACCTTTAGACCGATTGCTTTTTAACCACTACGCCACCGAGGCCGGTGATTACAATATACCTGCATAAGAAAGTACATGCGGGTCGTAGTAGAACTATACTGATTGAAAGAAAGTAGGGAACACATAAATAGTAACAACAAAGAGCCCCATCCACAGAATCAGGAACAGTCAATCCCACACTACTGGCTTTCAGTTTCATTTCATTTATACGCATGTTCAATTAATGTTAAAGCACGCTGTCTTGGACATACACCTCGGCCATCTGGGCTCTCTGTCCAGAACACAGCGGTTAGTTGTTAGTGAGAGAGGTCGATGCAATGGTATTACACCAACCCTCTAATTCGTTAAAGTCACTCTCGGTGGGAGCCAATGCCGGTATATGAACGTAGTACCTATCAACCTTAAGTCCGATAGGTTAACCACTGCATCACCGATGCCGGTATTCAGTCCTACAAAACCTCTGTATATTTTATACAGGCGTAACTATTCCAGTCGTAAATTATAAATTTGATCTTAAATACCATATGTTCCCATATTTTCTTTCCATCAGTATAATATTATCGGTCTAATCGACTACAATGATTCCTAATCATATAATTTCGAAGGCGGACCTATCAATCACCGTGAAGTCGATACCCGGCATACGAGAACAACTATCCCTTTTTACGATCATAAAACCTTCGAGACAACCATGTTAGAGGTCGGCTCGAATCGTTTCTTATAATCCCTCTGCACATTGTCCTCTTAGTAACGGAGCGATCTGTTGGATAATAGAAGAAATATAGAGATTTCTATTGATCTCCCAACATGAAAGGAGTTATGTCGCCATTATTTTTCGCTGCATCACAGGCGCGCTTTTGACAGGCCCCGTTGATAAAGCGGTATTCCATAAGACCGACAATGAGTGGGATTAAGGCGACGTGTAGTGGTGTAATCGATAGATGAATTGGAGATCAGGTATCTCCGATACACGTTTGTGTTTTATTTCCCGTTAATATGACAGGAATTACATGAGTGAAGTGTTACAGAGAAGAGTGAAATCGATTGTTTTCTTCTTTTCTTCTTTTCTTCTTATTTTGTTTTTGTCCCCTGCTGTTAAAAAATAGTATATGCGTCAGGGGCGGGACATGGTTTGTGTTTTGGGGGTGTGGAAAAACTGTTGCTTTTTGAGTCCAGGAAACGCAATCACTATTATCGTTGTTATTATTATTATCATCATCATCATCATCATCATCATCATCATCATCATCATCATCACCTACAACAACAACATAATTAATCACCCATCCATAAATCCTCAACACAAACCTTTACACATGCATTGATCCCGTGACCAACCACTGAAGCAAACGCCTATTAAAAACAAATTCGTTTCGACCACTTTTTACACGATCATTTTAAACCTGTGTATAATGGAAACAAAGGAGACTTGAAATGGTTCTTGTTCCAGCCAATGCACCACGACTGGTATACCAAAGGCCGTGGTATGTGCTGTCCTGTCTGTGGAATGGTGCATATAAAAGATCCCTTGCTGCTAATCGAAAAGAGTAGCCCATGAAGTGTCGACAACGGGTTTCTTGTCTCAATATATGTGTGGTCCTTAACCATATATCTGACGCCATATAACCGTAAATAAAATGTGTTGAGTGCGTCGTTAAATAAAACATTTCTTTCTTTTTTTTCTTTCTAATTTAAATGATAAAAATGGCTTTAACAGTAAAAAATACGTCGTAGTGTTTAAAAACTAGGATCTGTCTTACAAGTTTTACTACGTGCATGTATTATGCTTGAAAAAGGGGCGGAACATAGTCCAGTGGTAAAGCGCTCGCCTGATGCGCGATTGATCTTGAATCGATCCCTGTCGTGGGCCCATTCGGCTATTTCTGGTTCCAGCCTGTGCTTCAAAACTGGTTTAAGTCTCCGTCACACTGTCCCGGTGATGGCTACGGTATCCCACAGTGGATCCCGGTGCTATGAACCGTAGCTCACCGTAGCTCTGGCTCCAATTTTGTCCAAAAAGACTTTCTGCCACGGTAGTGCTACGGTTATTATACGGTGAGCGACGGAACACCACGGTATTGCTACGGACCCCACTACGGTTCGCCCAAGGTAGGCTACGGTGCACCGTTGCGCTGCCTGCGACCACTACGGTGTCGTCAAGGACCATGAAGGTGGTGCTACGGTTAACCACGGTTCGACTATGGTGGCGCCGTAGGGACACCTTACTGCTGCCGTAAATCACTGTAAGTCACCATAGGAGTAGACACTCGCGGTGAACCACGGATGGCCAAGGAAGGGTCTACGGTGATCCTACGGCGAGGCACGGTGGTACTAAGGTTACACTAAGGTGGCACTACGATATGCATTCACCGGCGGCGAGCTACAGTAAGCCACAGGAGTTTTAAACAGATTAAAACAACCGTGGCAATCTACGGTTCGTCACGGATCACCCCGGATGGGTTCGGTTTGCTACGGTTTGCCGCTGGACTCACTACGGTTACCGACGGTTCCCCCCGATTTCAAGCACCGTGGGCCACCGTGGCCATACACTGGGACAGTGTGACTGGGGCTTTAACAAAGGCCATGGTATGTAATATCCTGTTTGTGGGATGGTTCATATAAAAGATCCCATGCTGCTAATAAAAAGAGCAATCCGTGAAATGGCGACAGCGGGTTTCCTCTTTTAATATCTGTGTGGTCCTTAACCATATGTCCGACGCCATAAAACCGTAAATAAAAATGTGTTGAGTGCGTCGTTAAATAAAACATTTCCTTCCTTTCGTTCCTTATATGTTTGAAAATAATGGACTGAGAAGTCTGGTGTGTTTAATTTGCATTTATAAACTTATACTGAACACCAACAAAAAACGCAAATATAATTTTCAACTGTATATATTATATATCATGACCTTTGTTACACCAGTTGTGAAGCACAGGTTGTATCTTTTGAGCCCAATGGGCCCACGACAGGAATCGATTTAAGATCAAATTGAATATTTTAAGATGAGAATTACAGGTTCATATATATCGTTTATCATTTCACAGAATTGTGTGTTTGTATCAAGTAGTCCTATTCTAATTGCAAATTTAACCAAAATTTGATTTGCGTTTCTTTTGGCGTTGAGTATATATAATGTAAAGATGAAATGTCTTAATGAGATGTGTTTTAATTTTAGCCGCGGCCAGGTGCTAGTTAGAGATAGCAACAATTCAGATTGGATCTACATAGTGAAAACGGTAAGATATAGCTTTATTAATTAATTTAAAAATCAAGAACAACAAAAACAACAACAAACCAAAAACAACAACCCCCCAAAAACCCCCCCCAAAAACAATCCAGTGAAACCTTCTGTAGTATGCAGCCAAGTGTGTTAAGAAGCAACATTTTTTATTCTCCCAAATCATCTAATATAGTATAAACTGACCTATATTAATAAACAGCCACCTATCTGCAACCGCCTAATTTGGACAATCCGTTTGGTGGCTGCTTGACACAGGTTCGACTGTAGGTTGAATTCTACATGTTTATGGCTCAGAAGCCATTTTGTTTTGCACTACGCATGTCCACTACCTATTTACTTCTTTGCACCAATAGCGATGCACTGTTCAAAACACGTGACTGTAATGGTCGTTTTGCCGCCTCAAATTATTTGACTACGAGAATTCTAAATATTAATAAAACAAATTTGTGACAAATTAAACGTAATCGTTGATATTCCCCCTTCCCGACCCCCACAGTCAAACCCCAAATTCTTTACACCTCTGAAATCAAGTCTTTCACGTCTGTAACGCCGTCTCCCCCCCCCCATCAACAGACCCCACCCTTTAAGGATAGCTATCACTCTCGCCCTCCCCCCCCCCATCACCCACCCGAGGCTAATTCAAGGAGAGTAAATTTAGCTCCCCTGAGCCTGTAAGTTTATTTGGTATCAATATAGTAACGTCTTAAATGGCTCACCATTTTCTAAGTTAGGGAGCAATTATTTGTTTTTCATGGCGCGCGTCCGTGACAAGTTCATAAAAATCGCAGATATGCTAACAACTTCTTCGAAAGCTATATGAGCGAATGTTCGTTGAATTAGGCGCCTCCCTATAAGTAGTTTCGCCCAGCTCATCTATCTTCGGCAGTGATCCATATTACTTGCCGCAAGGCTCAATGGGTAGGTGTTAACCACTTACACCGACCAGTGATCCATAACTGGTTCAACAAAGGCCATGGTTTGTGCTATCCTGCCTGTGGGAAGCGCAAATAAAAGATCCCTTACTGCTAATCGGAAAGAGTAGCCCATGTAGTGGCGACAGCGGGTTTCCTCTCAAAATCTGTGTGGACCGTAACCATATGTCTGACGCCATATAACCGTAAATAAAATGTGTTGAGTGAGTCGTTAAATAAAACATTTCTTTCTTTCTTTGATCCATATTAGTCCAGCCTCTACCCTTTAACCAATCCAACTTGAGTGACCCACAGTGATTCATATTAGTCTAACCCCTACCCTTTGACCAATCCGGCTGGGGTGACCCGAAGTGATCCACAATAGTCTAGCCTCTATCCTTTGACCAACCCAGTTTGGGTGACCCTACCAGGAGCTGAAACTCCCGCTGGAATAGCTGTATGGATCACTGATACATACGAGCTACCAAATGTTATTTAATATGACTCTTTATGAATTATCAGTAGTTTGAAATAAAAATGTTTATTAAAAATTTAAGAATTAAATGATGTAATATATATATATATATATATATATATATATATATATATATATATATATATATATATATATATATATATATCTGTGTGTGTGTGTGTGTGTGTGTGTGTGTGTGTGTGTGTGTGTGTGTGTGTGTGTGTGTGTGTATTCATTAGATCAATGTTTTTCACATGAAATCTACATTATAGTTTCTGGTTCTATTAGAAGTGTTAAAAGTACACACTGCTGTCGCAAAAGCCTAATGTCAGTAGAACGATATGATACGCTCGATAATGCAAGCGTGCACGCACTGATTTATCTTTTATACAATCTTTTACAGGGCAGTTTATCTGTACTTAAAAAGTTACGCCAGGTACAGCCGGCAAATGCACATCATGGTGAGTACTTGAATATAGCTGAGGTCAAACAAGTAACAAGTGACTAAGCATATAGAGATCAGGTCAACCATAGAAATAAAAATAAACTGATCAGGTCAGCCATGCTTATAAAAATTTCGAGTCTAGACTCATATCTCCAATGATGTCACATGCATGCAATTTGTATGGCGTTAAAGTCTGATACTTAGAGTCTTGAGTCTAAACTCAAAATGTATTTTGTTTTCATAGACAGGGCAAACCACTTGACATCAGTCTTAAGTTCAGCCAGCAAACGTTTCGCTAACGTTCGCGAACTATTTGTTTGGTTCCCAACGTGGGACATTTGGTTTACCAGTCTAGCGGACGTTTTTCCTGCTTCGTCTAGCTGAACTATGACCAGATTTCTGTGATTAAAATTGCCAACAGAGGGCGTTGCACATACCGAACATAACTACTAGTGATGCAAGATCGTGGAAGCCATGATATGCTGAGAAGGGTACAGAGTTAACAAATTTACAGTCGCTCACTATAGTTATTACGCAATGTAACATATTTGTGGCTATTACAGGGTTTTTGTTTTTATCACGTACTCGTATATCACAACTCGTCCGGTTTGATCTCGACAGTCTTGTCTATGCCCGGATTATCGCTGTAAAATTTTGTCTCGAACTCCTTTGCTTAATGGATAAGTGTAATAAAATATTTTGAAAAAGAGCTTACTTCGCTCAACAGCTTCGTTCGATAACAGTAATTCTCTTCCTTTTTGCACGTCATGGATTAAAAATAGCACACTCGGCATCTGACAAGAGGTTTTCATTGAGGCGTTTCAGGAAAAACAAAACTTAAAAAACGGGTCGCTGTTTTTAAAATTATTATTTTTTAATTTAAACGTCATTTTCAACTAAAACTTATTTACGAACAATCAGTTTCAGGTTAACTTATATATCACAGATCAGTCAATTTTGATAGCGCTTATTTCATTGGGTGGTATTGCTGTGGCCACAGGGACATCACATAGACGTAACCAATCATCTGTCTTTAAGTCGATAACGCATATGATATGAGTGTTATTGTACTCTGATATTATAAAACACGCCCCCCCGTTTTCAGCGACAGCGAGCGACGCTAACGTTCGCGAACTGTTTGACTGGTCCCCAGTATGGTAATTTGGTTTAACGTGAAGCGCATTAACCAGACTAGCGAACGGTTTTCTGCTTGGTCTGGTTGATCTCGGCCATGATGTTATCACCAACGGGTGTGTAAAGAAATGACATTAGCCACGAAGTTAAAAGTTAAAAGTCACAGGGTCAACCGCATACATTAAAATGCAGCTGACAATAGCCTAAAGATACGATATCATCTACAGATGTATTTAGAAAAATTAAAAATAAAGTTTTCATTCATAATCATCTAACTAACTAGTAGCAGTGGCAGATCCAGAAAATCCTTCTTTTTTTTGGGGGGGGGTGGGGTGGGGTGGGATTGACATAAGGCGGAATGCCAATGGAACTTTGAGGGAGGTTTGGAGGGGATCGTAAAGAAAATGAAAATTAATATATAATAAAATTATAACTGTCAAGATTTATAGGGGGGGGGGGGGGGTGGGCAGGCCCCTGGCCCCTCTGGATCCGCCTCTGAGTAGACTTATTCCCTTAATACCTGTACATTTTCTCAACAGACGAGAAGAAAGCTTCCAAAAGAAAAAGGAGCAAAATGTTTGGGACGGCGGACTACAGTTTGCGCACGCGCAGTGACAGCCGACAGCACGAGGAGATCCTGACGACGCGCAGTGAACCGGATTTACACGTATACCGAAACCAGTTTGAGATGGAGAAACAGCTGGTGAGTCGCCAAGGAATACTAATATATACAGCTACAGTGGGTTAAGCTGTCAGACCCTGTCTTGGGCAGAACTCTCTGGTGAAGTCAGAGGATGTGCACAGGACAGGCGTGCTTGAACAGTTTTCTGATGGAATCATACCAAAAATTACCCCCACAAGCTGTCAGACTTAAGATGAGTAGGTTCTGGGTTTTCACCCACCTGGAGTAAGTTTTAAAGGCTCAGCGGGGATGTTTAAGACCACTTGACCGACTTTTGTCTCACTAATAAATTATAACCATTAACCCTAGGCACGTGTGCGTGCGGGCGGGATGAGTGGGGGTTCGGGGATCGACACCGCGAAAAAGTGCGCTTACCATAATCGCTACCCCCCCCCCCCTCCCCATAAAACGCGTCTGAACCCGTTTTTCCTGTTCGCGGATTTTGAACTGAGTTTATGGGAACCTGCTACATGTATTATTATAACGATCGTTTTAGGAGCGGACTTTGCCCGGTTACAACAAACCCAGCGATAGACTGGGTCTCATCGACTACGACGCCATCATCAAGGAACACCAGTCACGTCTGATGGTGAAGAACCCCGACAACAACACACAGCTTCCAAGCATCAACATCGTCAACAACAACCTCAGCAAGAACGACAGTGAAAGAGAAAAACCGCAAGAGGAACCCCTCAGACTTCCGCCTATACCTGGTGCTACTCAAGACAATGGAGGAAATAACCTAAAGTCATCAATGCCACGCCCAATCACGAGTAAAACAGCTAAGGTAATTATGTACACAAAACAGAAGGGAAAAAAAACAACAACAACAAAACAACAATAACAAAACAACAAAAAACCCACAAAAGACAAAACAAACAAAAACAACAACAACCACCCCCCAAAAAACGATTTAAAAAAATAATTACACAAAACAATCTTACTTAAAAAAATCATCTGTTGTTAGTATATTAAAGTTAAAATTTGTTTTGTTTAACGACACCACTAGAGCACATTGATTAATTAATCATCGGCTATTGTATGGCAAACATTTGGTAATTCTGACACAGTCATCAGAGAAAACCTGCCACATTTTTCCTAATGCAGCAAGGGATCTTTTATATGCACTTTCCCACAGACAGGAACGCACATACCACGGCTTTTGACCAGATGTGGTGCACTGGTTGGAACAAGAAAACCCCCAATCTGTTGATTTGATCGACGTTGACTAAGAGGACTGCCATATTTATTATGAATTAGCTAAGAGGACTAAGTGGACTACTATTTAACCAAACAAAACCCCCCACAAAAAACCCCAAACAACAAAAACAGATTACAGATGCATGACTAAGAGGACTGCCATCCTTAATATGAATTAGTTAAGAGGACTGCCATTTTATTACACTTGGACTAAGTGGAGTACTATTTAACACCCCCTACCCCCCTCCCCCCCCAAAAAAAAAGAGAGAAAGATTACAGATGCAAATTAGTAATCTTCATTAAGACATTTCTAATTAAAATTTTGTTTTCCATAGAAATACTTACTGACACGACCCATTTTAGAATGTTGTTTTCTCTAGGGTGTGTATCTCGCCGCTAGTCCCCTCGGAAAGGTACGCAATGCTGCCAGTGCCGAGGAGGGAGTCACCAACAGGTCTAGACAAACAACGCAGGACGACATCGATGTTAGCGAAGACAAGATAGTCGGAGAAACGCTCGCCAAATTGCAGTTAGGTACGGTCATATAGAATTTCCCCCTCCCCCAAGACATCCACCCCTTCTACCACTTGTAAACGAAATAAAAATGAAACGAAATGAACAGTGGCGGATATAAGGGGTGGAGTTGGGGGCCTAGGGGCCCGGATCCCCCCTAAATATTTTGCGACAGTTGTATTTTTATTTTATGTTTTAATTTTTTACGATGGAGACGTTTGTGGTCTACGGCCACATGTCATGCCTCCCGCCCCACAAATGGATTTTCTGGATCTGCCACAGATAAAAATGAAATATTTACATAAGGAATACATCAGCACATTTTAGATTAAAGTTAAAATTTGTTTAGAAACTCTAGACTTGTTTAGAATAAAAATTTACAAATCGTGACGTTTATTTGTGTATAGTAAAATATAACAAATGTTTATCGTACTGCATTTTATTAAAAAAAGACGTTCATTCGTTTTTGCTTTTGCTACAAATTCGACTAAGACTGACGCAATTCTTAATTCAACGTAATTTCATAGTAACTGCACCTTTGTACATCATTTCAACTCCGCAAAGTAACAACACATCGTCATTTTGACACAATGTGATTTCAGCGCATGTATATATTTTTTTTGAATGACAGAATATGAAAGGAAGTTTCTACAGCGGGAGGGCAGAAAGACGATAGCCGAGGAGCTGGACAGTAAAGGTCAACGAGACTTCGTCTTCACTGAGGCTGACCTTCACCCCATGTACATCATGGTGCAAGTGCTGGAGAGAGGACAGTATTTTGTAAGTGAATTTTGTTTTTTTAAATTTTAAATTAATTTTTTTAAATATAATTTGTTTTTACGTTCAGTAGACGCGGATGCTCCGTCGCGTTACAAAAGACTCGTTAACTTGGGTTTTGGATACAGATGTAACGAATACACATAGTGGCGAATACGATACATATCACAAATATGAGGTGACGAATACGAATATGTATTCACGTCTATCAATACACACGTGAAAATGTTTTGCAGAAAGGAAGAACAATATTTTTTGAAAGGTAAAGATGTTATAGGTATCAGTGCAATGGGTTGAGTAAAAAAAAAATGGATTGGTATATGATCTTAATCTAATACAAAATCGGTCCAAACATTATAAAAACAGTCGAATCATATTGCGTTTTGGTTAGTGTGAATTAGAAACATAAATTGTACAGTTAGCATTATATATACGTATTCGTGTATTCGGTTCAGCTAGTGACGAATACGAATACGAATGCAACTACGATACAGACCGCTGTTCGGTGCACCGAATATTCGAGTATAGCGTTACACCCCTAATTTTGAATTTTAAAATATTTAATCTAGACACAATTAGGCGGGTAAATTATTTTCGGCTGTTACAGCTTTATTATGGTTTAACTTATAGTTCAGATTTGACAAATCCCGATGTTTCTAGTGACTTAAATGATAAATTAATGTGATAGGGTAGTATAGCGGGTTCTGAACGCAACACATAACACAAATCGTTCTATTCTGTTAACTGACGTTTCTCTACACTTTCCGGTTTTCCTTGTTAACTATAGATATTTCTATGCTGATGCTTGCTCATGTCATATATGTTAACTATGTATTTGTATTGTGTGAACTGAACTTTATTTATGGCTGTAATTCAACGGCATATGAGGTACATTTTTAAAATATAAGAAATTAAATAAACAACAACAACAACAACAACCAGGGCCGTACCCTCCGGGGGGGGGGGGCAGGGGGGGGCAGCTGCCCCCCCCCGAGAATCTTGTCCCTTTTTTTTTTTATATATATATCCAGTAATAGCATAGAAATGTTTAATCTTTATAGTATGTTAAAAATTATTTATAAAATTTAGTGCCCCCCCCCCCCCCCCCCCCCCCCATGGATTTTGGTCAGGGTACGGCCCTGACAACAACAACAACACAACACAACAGTAATAAAACCCACATTATTTAAAACTGAAGGGCTGTAGCTGAGAAAAATGACAGTGGTTTTGTGGTAGTGATAATAAATAACCGCATGACAGGCTTGGCATGAAACCTCGTGTTTTGGTCTGCAACAAGTTTCTGACCAACTAATGTGGCTTAAGTCAAACAGAGTGATTTCCCCTATATAGAAAGATAGTGGAGAATCCAAATTTGCAGTATACTAACGTTTATAATAAAACGTTCACATCATTAAACCCTCTTCCCCAAGCCCCATCCTCCCACAAATAACAAAACCACAAAAATATCTATCTATCAAAATGTGTTTTATTGATAAATTTTAATATGATAATAGACCTGTTAGTACTTGCTGCAAGAAATAATGATAATTACAATTCAAAGGGATTCAAATTTTAAGAAAGCTGATTGCTTAAACAAACTGAGAAAATATAATCCCCAATCCCTGAGCAAAACCTTTCCCAAACCTCAAAACATTTATATAAAGAGGACAATTTATGAAAATAATCCTAACAACTAAAACTACCGACCTTTACATAAAAACACCCTATAAAGTTACTTAAATTGATCAAATGATACATAATCAAACAGAAATAATATTTATACAGTATATATATATTTATATATTTTTTTAACCAGGGTGTGAGTAACATGGTGTACCCCGAACAGCCCAGCCTGTACCTCGTAAGTAACGGTGCTGAGTGTATTGTGATTTCCAAAAAATTCTTCCTGGAGAAGGCGTCGGAGGCTTCCATGAGATATCTAAGACAAACGGTTAGTAATAAATCCATGGTGTAGAAGATAATACATTTTGTTTTTATAAATAGTAATAAATCCATGGTGTAGAAGATAATACATTTTGTTTTTATAAATAATAATAAATCCATGGTGTAGAAGATAATACATTTTGTTTTTATAAATAATAAAAAATCCATGGTGTAGAAGATAATACATTTAGTTTTTATAAATAGTAATAAATCCATGGTGTAGAAGATAATACATTTTGTTTTTATAAATAATAATAAATCCATGGTGTAGAAGATAATACATTTAGTTTTTATAAATAATAAAAAATCCACGGTGTACATGATAATACATTTTGTTTTTATAAATAATAATAAATCCATGGTGTAGAAGATAATACATTTAGTTTTTATAAATAATAAAAAATCCACGGTGTACATGATAATACATTTTGTTTTTATAAATAATAATAAATCCATGGTGTAGAAGATAATACATTTTGTTTTTATAAATAATAATAAATCCATGGTGTAGAAGATAATACATTTTGTTTTTATAAATAATATAACATACCTGTTTACCATTAAAGGGACAGACCCTAGTTTTTAAACACTAAGGCACATTTTTCGACTACACACTAGTTTCAACCCGTACAAATGGACACCAAGTTTGGTTAATTTACAAACCTCTAAAAAATTTAGATACAACAGAGTAAAACAAGAGTCTGTGACATTGAAATACCCTTAAAAACAGAATAAAACTCGACTCCATAACTGTTACTTCTCAGACGCACGTGGATTTTTAAAAATATGAAAAATGCATTTTGTGGTATTAGAAACACCAGATTGACCAGAAACACTTCGGTTGTACGGAAATGGATAATCTAAACAATAAAACATAAGTAATGTTTGATTTCCGTGATCATAAACGGCTCTAATAGTGAGAAATATGCCTTAGTGTTAAAAAACAAGGGTCTGTCCTTTTACGAAACTCACTATGGTATATCATATTATTCAGGGATGTGAGTCCTTCAGAGAGTTTTCAGCTGATTGGGTTTTTCTCGTTCCAACCAGTGCACCACGACTGGAAAAAGGCCGTGGTATGTGCTTTCCTGTCTGTGGGAAAGTGCATATAAAAGATCCCTTGCTGCATTAGGAAAAATGTAGCGGGTTTCTTCGTATGACTAAATATCAGATTTACCAAATCTTTGACATTTAATAGGCGATGATTAATAGTCAGCGTTATCCAGTAGTGTCGCTAAACAAAACAAACTTCTTTTCAGACAGTTTTACGGTCAACAAACCAGTGGCTGATTGGTACATGTATATATTAAAAAAATTAGAGTCAGTGTTTTACAAATTTAGAATTAATTGCGAAAAAACACAAGGTAGACAGAAAAAAAGGATTCCATCGTAACCCCCCCCCCCCCCCCCCCCCAGTGTTACATCTAGCTATCCGACAGGTTTAATTTATTCATTTACAGTAAGTAGCTGAAACAAATTGAATTGCAAATTGTATTACAATTATTTTTAGCATAAAGGGTCCATATTATCCAGCAATGTTACCAGAATTGTATAAAGGCTGTTTTTGAATGGATCACAAGGTGGAAAGAGAGCCCGGATGCATGTGCACACATTAAATGTTATTTAAAGGCATACTGTCGCAGATTTAAGGACCTTATTTCTCTAAAAATTGATAATAAATGAAAATTACATTAATGTTTGAAAACCAAATCTAGCTATCGCATCACCTTAACTAAACCATAATGGAGTGAAAGCCATGTCAACTATCTTGGGAATATTAATTTTGGAACTATGAACCATTGCCATAATTCAATTACTTTTTCAAAATATTCTTAATAAGTGGAGTATGGTGGCTACGTAGATAGTTGAATAAAATACGTTTAGGGACAAATCAAATATATATATTTTCAGGTAATACTTTGTTAGGCCAATTAATCGGCCAGTGGTCTGTGACAATATGCCTTTAAATCAAGTATGTGTAGGGGTTAAAGGCGACATATCCACCCAGATTATGAGAATATTAACACAATAACTTTATTGGTTGGTATATTTTCTTTTCCAGGAATGTCCTTTTCCAACAGACGACTATTTGCAGAAGAATTTACAGGACTATGTGAACTGGAAGGCCCACCGAGCAAAAATGTACCGACGTTTGGTTAAACGAAAACTGAAACGTGATGCCATGAAAAAACAATTCCTGCCACAGTATGAGGGACAGTATTGCTTCAGGACAGGACCTATATGATGATGTTCACATGTTACTGTAATGATTCCTGCGGCATTGCCGTATTAAAACACGATATATACTAGAAGGAAGGAAATAGTTTATTTAACGACACATTCAACACATTTTGTTTACGGTTATCTGACGTCGGACATATGGTCGGACCTATGGTTAAGGTCCACACAGATATTGAGGGAGGAAACCTGCTTTCACCAATTCATGTGCTACTTTTTTCGATTAGTAGCAAGGGATCTTTTATATGCACCAACCCATAGACAGGATAGCACATACCACGGCCTTTGATGTACCAGTCGTGGCGCACTGGCTGGATATATACTAGAGTTCTGTACTGAAATGACTCATGTTGCAATGTCATATTAAAACACGATATACTACAACTCTGTATCGAAGAAAAAACAACTGCTGTAGATCCATATTAAAAGACATCTACAGTAGTCCCAGAATAACAGAAGCTCTGCTACAGAATTCAATAAGTTGGCGTAGGCTTTAAGCCTCCAAATAATATGAAGTGACGTGTGATATTAAAACAAGATATACTACCAGTCCATATCAAAATGACAACTGCAGGATTTCTATGATAAGAAAACCCATCTATAACAATTCCAAAATAATACAAAATCATTTGCAGAATTCCATCAGTCGGCATAGGCTTTAAAGTAACACACCTCCATTTGTCGTGTCGTTATTTGCTGTAGCAGCTTAATATAGTCCGGTTTAGAAAATAGTTTCCGATAAAAAAATAAAAACCCCCACCTTTACAATTGGAATCTTTCTTTGATGATTACAGGTAGGTTGACCTCTGAAGTATTTAAAGAACCCATTGGTTTGAAGTTACTTGTTATATGTATTACTAACTGATAACAACTGTGCAAGTGGTATGGTGCCACTTTCATAACAGCAGCACGAGGTTGTGGTCAGGCACTGGGACCATTAATTGAAAAGTTTCGTGGTCAGCCTATGTTGATATTTTACACGGTACTTGTCAGTTGAGAGCACTCCCTAAAATGAGTAGTCACATAACCCTCTCGACAGTGTTGTATTTTTTTTACAGAATATATTCTCACATAGAAATTGTATTCAACTGCATGAACTAATTAATGGTGGTGTGTAACCGTAACCCTCCAATATAAAAATAAGTGACACGAGCTGAAACGACATATAAAAACACTATATACTACAACTCTGTATCGAAATTAGAAGTGCTGAAGTTCTGTAATAAAAGACACCTACAACAGTCCCAAAATGATACAAAATCTTCGTCAGAATCCTTCAAGTTGACGTTTACTTTAAGCCCCGATATAACTTGAAGATGTTATATTAAAACACGGTATACTACACATCTTTAATGAAATAACAACTTCTGCGAGCCTTTGATAAAATACATACTTATGATACTAAAACAATCCCAAAATGATACAAACTCTGTTAGAAAATCCCGTTATAAGATGACATTTCCTTCATGACCCCAAATAAAATGAAGTATGAGTCCCAAGGTTTTGATAAAATGCCGCCCATAGAAATTATGGGCCGAATTTACGAAGCCTGATTTTCTTAAACGCACGTGTTTAAGCATAGTAAATGCACGTAGTTATACGCGTGTAAGACATATTAAAGGGACATACCCTAGTTTTTAAACACTACAGCATATGTTTCACTATTAGAGCCGTTTATGATCACTGAAATCAAACATTACTTATATTTTATTGTTTAGATATTCCATTTCCGTAGAACCAAAGTGTTTCTGGTCATCCCGTTGTTTCTGATATCACAAATGCATTTTTCATATTTTTAAAAACGCAGGTGCGTCTGAGAAGTAACGGTTATTGATTCAGGTTCTAGTCTATTGCCAATCTAATTAAAATTAGCTTCACTATTACATGTGGATCTGACAGCAGCCCGTTGAAACTCATGTCCAGTTGACCTTTCATTCGACCAATCAAAGCCTTACTTGCAAAATCATGCCAGTGATTTGAAAAGAATTTGAAAACATTCGGGATTATGACAAGGGTATACGAAATGATTCGGATGAATTACGAAGTATGCCGGAAACTAATTTCAATATTTCAGTATAAAATTTTATATAAAATTCGTTTCAAGAAAAACAGTGATGATATAGCCATAAAATCTGTTTATACTAGTATACAATCCAAAGTTTATTACTGCACTTTACCCCCTGTTTTTTTCAATGTTGAAATAGACCAACAAGTTCGCCTATTGCATAAATAGTCTCGCCCGATATCTTTTGAATTTGTATACTCCGGATTAACGCTATAAAAGGCGAAATGTAATTGGTCGATATTTAAATTGTTATTTATAGATGAAATGTCACCTGGACATGGGAGTCCACGCAATGCTGTTAAATCTTCTGGTAGACCAGTAGAGCTAATTTTAACCAGATTGGTCTATTGCTTAAGGATATTTTCCGGTTTTAACGTCACAGACTATTGTTTCACTTTGTTGAAACTTTATCCATGTGTGTTACAGGTTTGTAAATTAACTAAACTTAGTGTCCATTTTTACGAGTTGAAACCAAGGTATGCGCCTTTAAACAGGCTTTGTAAATTAACGAAACTTAGTGTCCATTTTTACGAGTTGAAACCAACATATGCGCCTTTAAACAGGCTTTGTACATTAACTAAACTTAGTGTCCATTTTTACGAGTTGAAACCAAGGTATGCGCCTTTAAACAGACTTTGTAAATTAACGAAACTTAGTGTCCATTTTTACGAGTTGAAACCAAGGTATGCGCCTTTAAACAGGCTTTGTAAATTAACGAAACTTAGTGTCCATTTTTACGAGTTGAAACCAAGGTATGCGCCTTTAAACAGGCTTTGTAAATTCGGCCCGTTATTTTTTTAGTCAGGGGATTTAGTTAAATTCTTGAGTTTGGACTTAAAATTTGTTTTAAGTACGTGCCCTAAAACATTTGCTTGTCGATTAAGTATCTGTAGTACGTCCCTAAGCCTGACATCCTACTGCAACTGCTCATTCCCCAGGGGCTTGGCGGATTCGACTATAAACCTAGCGGAGCCTTTTGTCTATAGTTTCACTGGACACCTATATGAATAAACCAATATTGCACTGTAAAACATCGTTTAAGTCTTGTGGGGAGGGGGTGGGGGTGCCTCCTTCACCCAAAACCGACTTATATGTATATATTTTGCTTGTATTAAAAACGGGACGATTTTCTTCGATCATGTTTAAAAGAAGTTTGTTTTGTTTAACGACACCACTAGAGCACATTGATTATTAATCATCGGCTATTGGATGTCAAACATTTGGTAATTTTGACATATAGTCTAAGAGAGGAAACCCGCTACATTTTTTTTCCATTTGTAGCAAGGGGTCGTTTATATGTACAAGCAGGATAGCACATACCACGGCCTTTGATATAACAATCGTGGTACACTGGCTGGAACGAGAAATGGCCCAATGGGCCCACCGACGACGATCGTCATGTTTAAAAGGTCGATAATGTAGTATTCATGTTTATGGAGTCCATGTTGATTAACAGGCTGCACAGAGCCTCGTCAGCCACATAAGACCAAATGTCGAAATAATTATACACCAAATAGTCATAGTTTAAAAAGGTGCTGTAGGCGCTGATCCAGGGGTTTGTTAAAGACGGGGTGGGGTGGTGGTGGGGTGGGGGGTTGCACTGAGAATGGTAAGAGGTGTTCGAACAGTCTTTTTTTATATATATATATATATATATATATTTTACGTGAAAAACGAAGGGGTGTGCGCTCCGGGAGGGTGGTGGTGGTGGTGGTGGTGGTGGTGGTGGTGGGGGGGGGGGGGGGGTTCGATAAACCATTTTTCATTATTATTTATAGTTTTTGACGTGAAAAACGAGTAGGCGTGCGTCCCTTAGCGGCCCCTGGATCCACGCATGAGTTGGGACATCGTTAAAGAGATATTCATTTTCTTTCATTTAGCCACATGTGTTACCATTGACGTCAGTGAGATTTTATTTGATGGTATGCACCATGTTTATGTCTGCAGAAATCTGACTTTGCTACAATTTTCTATAAAAATATTGCTGCTATTCTCTCCATTACAGCGGCTTCTGACACATTGGTATCTGATACAAACCTCCATTAAAACTAAGTCTCCTAAATCGGATAAATATTTCCATTTATCTGACATTTTCTTCAAATAACAATTTACGTCATGCAACACTAATGATCCAAAACGACCATGTTTGCAAAAAATGTTTTAAAAGGCCAGACTTCAGGTTTTGCGACTGTTACGAAAATATGACTAATAGAGTATTAATTCATTTTTAAGATGATAAAAACATGACATAAAATCCGGCATATTTCGAACATGAGCCTAATGTGAAGATATGCCTAATGTGTTTCATGAAGCAGGTCTTGTGTGTCACAGCGTCATTATTCAAAGTTCAAAATAGATTCTTGCTATTAACGATACTTGGGTTTCCTCACATCCCCGAATGACATTTCTGTGCAAATCTTAGTTTCGAGTCATATAAATGGAAATTTCTGAGTATATAATCACCTAAAAATCGTCCAGCACCGCAGATCACAAAAGTTGCAAATATTATTTTTGAGACGAGAAAATGTTTCTATTCGTGATCATTTGAAACGTTTTGAAACGTGTGTTCACTGTAAAATTACATTAAATATTACATATTATTTAAACCTTAATTAATTGTCAATTTGAGAATATCTAATGTCTCTCTGGTCGTTCTGGTGTTTGTACTAGTTCCAAATTTCGTTCCAACCAGTGCACCACAACTGGATACAGGCCGTGGTATGTGATTTCCTGTCTGTGAGAACGTGCATATAAAAGATTCCTTGCTGCATTAGGAAAAATGTAGCGGGTTTCCTCTGACGACTGTGTCAGATTTACCAAAATGTTTGACATCTAATAGGCTATGATTAATTAATCTAGTGGTGTGGTTAAACAAAACAATTTTTTTTTTAAGCTCCAAATTAAATTTCATGTGAAACAGTAAAGATATATACTCGGGATCTCGAGTCAGTGACTTTAACACTGGGTCATATAGAATATAATACCATGTCTTGCTTTCTACTAGGGACCGGCCTCGGTGGCGTCGTGGCAGGCCATCGGTCTACAGGCTGGTAGGTACTGGGTTCGGATCCCAGTCGAGGCATGGGATTTTTAATCCAGATACCGACTCCAAACCCTGAGTGAGTGCTCCGCAAGGCTCAATGGGTAGGTGTAAACCACTTGCACCGACCAGTGATCCATAACTGGTAAAACAAAGGCCATGGTTTGTGCTATCCTGCCTGTGGGAAGCGCAAATAAAAGATCCCTTGCTGCTAATCGGAAGAGTAGCCCATGTAGTGGCGACAGCGGGTTTCCTCTCAAAATCTGTGTGGTCCTTAACCATATGTCTGACGCCATATAACCGTAAATAAAATGTGTTGAGTGCGTCGTTAAATAAAACACTTCTTTCTTTCTTTTGCTTTCTACTAAACGAAATAACACACGGTTGGGTCAAAGATTGATCTGCAGCTAACTTTTGATAGAGCAGTTAATACCCAAAGTCCTGCCATTAGTGATAAATGTTTCATCTGGTCAAAAAAATTTATGCAATTTTATTTTATTTAATGCCACCGTGTCAAGTAGCCTTGTGCTTGAAACATGTACGGAAGTCCTACTAAAAATAGCATGAACGTTTTTTTGGCGGAACTAGGTTAGTTATAGACGCTACCTGTTATCTCTGCAGCTTAACCCCCATTTTTTCTGATTTACTTTAAGGGTTTACGGGTGAGGGGTGGTAGTATTTATATTCGTAATGTATATTATGTGGATTGATATGTTGCAGGTAGGAGGTTTAGCCACATATGTTACTATCGTCGTCTGTGGGATTTGATTTGATGGCATACACCCTAGAATAGGAAGTAGAGACATCTTCAGCCGATAGTAAAACATTAATTGGACGTTTCTGTATCAAAGACAAAGCTGAGTGATTGGGCAATGTCACTGTAGCAGCTGCTCGAACTAGGTTATGTGCCTTTAACTA
>NC_054706.1:17651431-17657084 GCF_016097555.1 Gigantopelta aegis
TTTCGCGGCTCGACTTGTGGATCCTTCACTTTTGTTGTTTTTGTCGTTTTTGTCAGCGAAGTGAAGTTTTTTACTGGGATGTATGCGGCCATTGGAACTGATTGAACGCTGGAAGGCTTCTCGTTTCGACAGTCTGCACCACCAGGTTGGATTTTTTTTTAGCGAGATACCTTGCCTGCACGTCATTTCACCGTATGACTATGTTGACTCGTTTTTTTCGTGACTCGTATGACGGCCATTCTGCAGAACGCCACGGTTGTTCGCGTTTAGTCTCTACATGTCCGAGCCTGTCCTAGCAGCACTGGAAGACTGACCGCCCCACTCTAAGAAGAAATAGGAAGCGGGGTCGGCCCCTACTACTCTTTTCTAGACTTTACTTTGTTTTATTGTGATACCATCTCGTATCCTCCGGAGTCGGGCCCGTCCGCACCACTATACCAACCCATGATGACTGGACTATACCCTAGTCTGATTCTCTCTCTCGTTCAGACGGATCCGGCACAGCACTACACCTTCAACGTCTATTGACTGTCAATCTAGGGGTTTTCTTGACGAGATGCAACCCATCTCGTCCCTACAAGCTGTGCACCCTAACGGCCTTAACGAGGCCACTCACGTGGACATATAGATCGGATCTTCGTTCAAAAGTTTGTCGAAATTATAATTTTTTTTAAATATTATTAAATAGTCCGATCCTCTCTTCTTTCTCTTATTTATTTTTGGACTGTCCTTCTAAAATGCTCCAAATTATATAAATATTCGACCGAGCAGTCAATTCTTTATATTTTTGGCTTGTAACCTTTTTTTCTTTTTTTTTAAATTCTTTTAACTTTTTTTACTAATAGCTATTTTAAAAATTCTGCCCATTTTCAACTCTATCCACCCCCTCCCCCTCCTCCATCCCGAGTCAGGCCACCGATCTTATCTAATTTCTTTTTGACCACCCGATCTAATTTCTTTTTGACCACCCGATCTAATCTAGCGACCAAATTTAATGAGTAGAATTTTCTTCATTAATTATATTAATTAGAGATACGCATCGAAATTTTAAAGGCCCACTATTTAATTTTTGGATGTAAATTTCAAAATTGTCCGCTTAGTTTTTTTTCTGTCCCGGGACAAGCCCCTGGCTATAAAAATACTTTGCAGGATTTATTTCTAATGGCTAAAAACCAAAAATAAACTCGAAATAGCCGCTTCCCGGTATATGCTTCCCTTAGATTATATATAAAGGATCATGTTCTTTAATGCTTCTATTCTTTTCCTTTTATACCTTGTGTACTTTCGTCATTATTTGTTTTTTTAAAACACATTTATGCTGATAATGTCGAGGTATAGTATTAGCTTTTATTTTTGTCATTGCAGTCAGAGAAATTTTCTTTTTGATGAATAATAAAGTTGTAAGATGATCACCAGTAATATAATACAACATTCTGTCTTCTCTTAATTTGGAATAAAAAAATCAGAGATTTATTCTTTTAGTATCATGATATTTCACCGTTAACTATTCAAACAATAACCCCGTGATGGTGGTGGTAGTGATAGTGGTGATGGTGGTAGTGGTTGTGGTTGTGGTGGTGGTGGTGGTGGTGGTAGTGGTGGTGGTGGTGGTGGTGGTGGTGTTGCTGGTGATAGTGGTGGTGTTGCTGGTGATAGTGGTGGTGGTGGTGGGTGGTGATGGTGATGGTGGTAGTGGTGGTGATGGTGGAGGAGGTAGAGGTGGTGATGGTGATTGTAATGATAGTGACAGGGGCAGTAATAGTAGTAGTAGTAGTAGTGATGTTGTTGCTGCTGTTGCTGCTGTTGCTGCTGCTGCTGCTGATGATGATGATGATAGTGGTATATACACAAACAAATAAACTGACAAGCAAACAAATATAAATAAATAAATAATACGTTGAGTAAATCATCAGTCAGAATGAAGTCAGATCTTCCTTTCTGCTACGTAAGCAGATCTGACATCAGACAGCATTATTCTCTGTTAAGTTGACCTTCTGTCGTGAACGGTGAATCGAAGTGTACTACCATTGGCTTACATAATGACAAAATAAAATAGCCTCTAATTTCAACAAGTAGAGCAGGCCTAATAACCGTAAAGTGCCCGTGTAAAATTATATATATTATGTAGTCATAATAGCTGTTGATGCATGGTATTGTGGTCTATTAGAGTGCGTCGTGCAGCCCAATACCTCTGACTTCAGCACTCGAGGTTTCTGTCAGGGTTACCTCACCCTTAGTCCATATCAGTCTAGCCACTACCCATTGACCAGTCCAGCTTGGGTGTCCCTAACAGAAGCCAAAGCTCCTGCTGGCATAGCTCTCCCGGTCACTGAGACATACAAGCCCCCTCATCACGTCAATGACTATGAAGGGGATATATATTATTACTCCTTTTTTTTTCTACCGGCTTCGGTGGCGTCGTGGCAGGCCATCGGTCTACAGGCTGGTAGGTACTGGGTTCGGATCCCAGTCGAGGCATGGAATTTTTAATCCAGATACCGACTCCAAACCCTGAGTGAGTGCTCCGCAAGGCTCAATGGGTAGGTGTAAACCGCTTGCACCGACCAGTGATCCATAACTGGTTCAACAAATGCCATGGTTTGTGCTATCCTGCCTGTGGGAAGCGCAAATAAAATATCCCTTGCTGCCTGTCGTAAAAAAGTAGCCTATGTGGCGACAGCGGGTTTCCTCTAAAAAAAATAATATGTATGGTCCTTAACCATATGTCTGACGCCATATAACCGTAAATAAAATGTGTTGAGTGCGTCGTTAAATAAAACACTTCTTTCTTTCCTTTTTTTTCTCTGCTCACTTTTCAGTTATTTTTTAAAGGGACATTCCTGAGTTTGCTGCATTGTATGATGTTTCCGACTAATAAAATATTTCTATGATTAAACTTACATATTAAATATATTTTTTGTTTAAAATATCAGTGTCTGTATATTCAATGTGTTTCTGGTCGTCTTAACATTTGTAAGAAGCCCAAACTGGATTTTGTCTTCAATAATTTCGTACGGACGAAACAAATATATTTTAGGAAATAAAATGAAATTTAACCTAGTACAAAATATTAGAACAATCACAAACACGTTTAATATACAGCTGCTAATATTTTATGCAGAGAATATATTTAATATGTAATTACAGTCGTTAAAAAGTCTCTGTTAGTCAATAACATCTTAAAAATTACAGCAAACTCAGGAATGTCCCTTTAAGATTAGAACCTTACAGAGTAAGAACTATTTTGTAAACAAATAATATGGTAGTTTATTAATGTGTATACTTAAAACAACAAGAGTACCAGTGAGGTACATGATACTCCCGTATTGGCATCGGTGGCGTCATGGTTAAGCCATTGGATATAAGGCTGGTAGGTACAGGGTTCGCAGCCCGGTACCGGATCCCACACAGAGCCGGTTTTACCGACTCAGTGGGTAGGTGTAAGGCCACTACACCCTCTTCTTTCTCACTAACCACTAACAATTAACAACTAACCCACTGTCCTGGACAGACAGCCCAGATAGATGAGGTGTGTGCCCATGACAGCGTGTTTGAACCTTAATTGGATATAAGCACGAAAATAAGTTAAAATGAAATGATACTCCTTTCAGGTGCTTGATGGAGAAGCACACGAATTATTAAATGTATTATATGAATTTATAAGGACGATATGACCCGGACAAGGATAACGTGCAGTAAAGTAGGTCGCAGTGACCTAGTTATAGTTCGCAATACACCGGCATCCCAAGTTGTACTTGCATACACGGTTTAATGATCGTATATAACTTTATAAGGACGATATGGCCCAGACAAGGATTTCCTTTGAGGTACAGTAAAGTAGGTCGCTGTCACCTAGCTATAGTTCGCGACACACCGGCATCCTAAATTGCACTTACTTACAAGGTTTGATGATCCTGTATGAACTGAAAGGGAAGATATGCACCGGAAAGGAAATGTTTATGGACGGACAATGCCATAGCATAATGCGACCAGTAAAGAAATGTTTTTTGTTTAACGACACCACTAGAGCAGATTGATTAATTAATTATCGGTTATTGGATGTCAAACATTTGGTAATTCTGACACATAGTCATTAGAGAAAACACGCTACATTTTTCCTAATGCAGCAAGGGATCTTTTATATGCACTTTCTCACAGACAGGAAAGCACATACCACGGCCTTTGACCGGTGGTGGTGCACTGGTTGGAACGAGAAAAAACAATCGGTTGAATTGATCCACCAAGTTGTTTTGATCCTGCGACGCAAGCATCTCAAGCGAGCACTCAACCGACTGAGCTAAATCCCGTCCCACGACCTGTCAATGGCGGGTGTATAAAAACCAAAGTTTGCTGACCTTACTATCATTGTCTGTATGGTCCTAAGCCATATGTCCGACGTCATATAACCGTAGTTAAAATATGTCGAGTGTCGTTAAGTGTTCTATAGCTGTAAATTGAGTCTTCTTATGTGCTATCCTGTCTGTGAGAATATATATATATATATATATATATATTCTCACAGACCGTGCGAAGTGAGCCCAAACTTCGCTCTGGCCAGCCTGACTTCGCCGTGCCAGTCACTGTAAGGCGAAATCTATGTCGCCTTTTAACAAAAATAGTAATCACTTGCTTAGCTTACCTTAGTAACTAGTTTAACGTGTCCATATACCACTAGGGTTTCGAACACGCCTATCCCGAGTCCGGCCTCCGATAGGATCGGGGTTCTGACTCGGGATAGGGATAACCGATCAAATACGGTTAATTTTGAAATTTTGAATATTAACACTTGCAATGTACACATCACGGATGGATGGTGAGGAACTGGAGGAAAATCTATTCATAGATAATAATTAAGTGTGAAGTGTCTGAGAGTTTGAAGAGAGACTGGCACCACAAAATCATGCGACAGGCTCACAGAGGTTTTGGCCCGGGAAGTAGATAAACTTGTATATATGGTCTTAAAATGAATTCTACGTCGCGGGACTTGTTGATGTGTACTAATTAGGATCTATCTACGTCCCGGTACTCATTAATTACCCTTTTACCTGGTTGACGGTGTGTGCAGTCAAAAAGTAACAACGAACTAATTCTGTACCACAGTGCAGTTATTAGCACTAAGAATTCGTTTCACTGGTTATATTGTGTGTATACGGCTCTGGGGTAAATATGTCTGTCCGTCCGTCATCTGTCTGTGTGTCTGTCTCTCTGTATCTATGTTTGTCTGTTTGTTAATTTGTATATGTTAATACAACAAACTATCCAATTTAAAAATAGCATAACATTTTTATTCAAACTTCAGTAACACATTAATTGTTTCCATAATTCAGTTCCACGATTCATTTTGAACGCGAAACATTTCCCGTTGATTCTCGCAGCTTTCAGTTGAAATGCAAAAGTCTCCGATGTGATCAGTGTACTCCATGTCTGTGATGTTGTGGCTGATCAACTCGTCTTTCAGAGACCGGATTCTGGCATCGATAGTGCGGTCTCTTTTTTTTTCGTGCCGGAGCTCGCCAATGACCATCTAACTGCTGTGGTTTAACTTCCACTGTAGACTGCTCACGTTTAAATAGACCTACCACCTCAGATATGTTCGGATGACTCTTCTGGGCGATTTTATTTATTTTTATGGTGCCATCATTCCCAAATGGTT